>NW_010532537.1:10273-10957 GCF_000687285.1 Phaethon lepturus | reverse complement strand
ACCCCCTCCTCCCGGTCTTGGGGACCCCCCCCAGCTGCCCCTGCTTCAGGGATGGCAGGGTGTGGCTCCACCAACCTATCTCTCTCTCACACTCCCTAATGCTCCTCAGCCTCTCCACTTCCTCTGCCAGCTCTGCCACCAGGCTGAGCAGGTCCCTCACCTGGTTGCACTGCATGCAGGTGGTATCTCTGCTGGTCTCTGGTACAAGCAACAGGCTCAGGCACTCTTTGCAGCCGGATACTTGGGACAGCCGCGTGCTTGAGTGGGAGCTCTGTCTGTGTCGCCACATTCCTTCTGGCCACGGTTTTCAGCCGAGTGGCGACTATGGCTGAGCCTCTTCTGGGAGGACGACGGCCACTTGTCAGAAAGCCTCTAGTGCCGGGGGGGAACTGCACCGTGCCCGCACGACTTCCCTGCACGAACTGCTGCGCAAACTGACGCGCTACGTCCTTCTGACGTGCCATGTCCTGTTTGCCCGCCCTGCTTGCCGCGCTCCAGGTCGCTCGCACTCCCTGGGACTGCTCTTGTAGGTGAGGGGCTTGGACTGCCGCTGCATGTGTCCCCGCCCACACTGAGTCAGCGCTGCCGCTCGTCAGGAGCCCGCTCTGCCGGCCTGAGGGGGGCGCTGGGGCATCCTCTTTCTCCCTGTGCTGCCGCCTTCGCGGTTTGGCTGGTTCAGGGAGG
>NW_010532537.1:686-10203 GCF_000687285.1 Phaethon lepturus | reverse complement strand
GCCTCAGTGGCTTCGCCGAAATGGCTGGCACACTGGGAAGCAAACTGGCAAACAGCATTTCCCATAGAGACACGCCTCTCTGCCCATATCTATGCCTAGTTTTATGCTTTTTTCTTTCATTGTTAGGTTTCCTTTGCTCAGATGCCACCTAGCTTTCTCTGCCCCTATCCTCAGCTTTCTATAGTTTCATTATGCTTCTGAACTACTTTCTTCTGCACATTTTTTGACTTTGTGCCTATCTCTATGCTTGCTTGTTTGCTTTCAGTCTAGCATTGGTGGGACCTACTTCTCCATGCTAGTTTCATAGCTTTTCCAGACATGGGAAGTGGGACTGGATCTCCTGGTGAGGTCTGTACTAGAGCAAAAGGGAACACACCTCCAAGTTTGTTCCATAGAGTTTATAGCCCAGTTTTGCCTGCGTTGCCGAGAGTCTCACTTTCAGCTCAAAGTCCCTTTCCTTGCAAAGTTTCTTCTCTGGCTTGACAGCTAAACAGCATGCTACCTTGAAAGTGATGTGGATGCAACGCTTTCAGGAACTAGTTTGGTATATAGCTAAGGAGAATTGGTATCATCTTTATAGAGGAAAATTCTTCCAGCTATTCCTAAATAGCTGGCAGTTCTTATTGCTGCTTAGCATCTACTCCCGTGACTGGTAAAAAGACACAACAGTTTAGATCCTCAATGTTTTTTCAAGTAATGCTCAACTTTTAGCTGCCCTGCCACCTGGTGGGATTCAGAGCAGTCAGATAAACAATTCAACTGCATGCGGTGGTGGCTGTTGCTGTTGCAGCAGACTGATATTTACAGGCAGAAGATCAGAAAGGGAAGCCAAGTAAAGAAGCTGGTACTCAGTACTGAGACTACTTAAATGCATGCTACACCAAAGATAAGTACTGAGAATGACAGTGTAGCTGCCAGTTAGTGTTTACTGGAGTAATCACCAGTGTCTGCCAAGAGCTTGTGCTTACATCAGGTCTCTGTAACACAGGAGTAAGGTTGCCTAAGCAAGAGGCAGAATTTCCTCAAAGCTCTGCTCCCAAACAGGCAACTTTTGCTCGAAATAGGTATGCAGTCAGAATTGCAACAATATGCATTCTCACTGATAGAAATGCAAAGGCTGTAACCACTTACTAGTGGTTATCACAGGCAATAAGCAATGTAAGGAAAATCCAAACTTCAGATTTTCCTTATCTTAGTAGTTTTTAAGTACTATTTTAGTACCTAAGGCTTTGAGCATTTCATTTCCAAGTAGGTCTAGGGGCCTTTAAGGATAATTATGAGAAATACATAGCAGTCTGTAAGATCTATCTCATTTGGTCCATTTGCCAAATCAACAATGTTCTGTCACAAAGGCTGTTTTTTTTCAGTCTAGCTGGTCAAAAGGACAAAGTTGCATGAGACCCTGGCTTTCACCATGAGATTATTTCAAGATGTTCCTTGCACTCTCCCCACCTTCCCACCAGAGTTCATTATCTCCCATTTTACCCATTTCTGAGATAGCACTGCCTGTGGCAGTAGCCGCAGGTCACTGGGGTGATCTGACTTAAAGTGATGTTTCAGTCATTCCATTTTTATCACAACCTCAGAATCAGTTTGATAGCACAAATTGGAGTCTAGCAAATTTCAGGGGGTAAAAAATTTCTTTAACATGGCTTCAAGGGACTCAAAGAAGCCTATGACATCCACATACATGATAACTTCCCTATCATTCTCCCAAATGAATGCAGCATCTTTTATATCTCACAAAGATTTCCTTAAATTCCAGGCTGGGTTTGCCCAAAGACTAATGGGTGCACTGGTGGAAAGGAGGAAGGACATCTCAAATTATAGGATATTTCCTGAAGAGCTGAAAGAAGTGCAAGAAGGAAAAATTGTGGATGGGGGAACAAAAGATACTCCCACACCACCTACAGCTGTAAGAACATGAAGAATACGGGTTTTTTTTCCAATGCTTTGTTCTAGGATTTGCTGTTCAAGTGAACAAGCATGAATATGCTTTACCTTAAAGTTCAGAAAGTGACAAAAAACAGAATTCCAGCTGCTGCTACTTCTGCTTCCTTCAGTGATGTGTCAGAGACAGCCAGGAATCATTGAGAAATCAAGCCTCATACAAATCAAATTAATTCAAGTGTGTTATGCCAATTCAGCCAATACAGGGCCAGGCTCAATCTATTTCTGTGTGAAATTTCTAACTACTGTAATCAGAGATGAGAGTAAAAATGAAGTGGTTTGATTTTAATTTTATTCTTTGCACATCTTTCCTTCTGCAGACTATATGATGGGGTCCCTCATAGCCATATCCAACTCACCTTTGGATAGGTAGCAATTAGGCCATCCTTCAGGAAGAAAAACTGGTTCAGTTACTAACCAAACTTACATGGTATTCACTGTAGGTATTTGGAGGTATTGTCCTCCAAAGACATTACTGTAAAACTGGCATTAATTAAAAACCCCTGCAAGGCCTGGGGTTGATGACTGACAATGCATGTGTGTAGTGGCCTCCTCAAATGTTAGTCACTGCAGAGCATGGTCTATAAAATCCTGTCCAGGAGGGAACAGTTACTTTTGAACTGCTTGATTGGTTCCCTAAATTTTTCTTTGGGCTTGAATTGTCCCTCTCTCTTCCACTCTTCTCTCTCATGTCCCCTCCAATTGCCATGCTGGAGAGTAAAAGGCAGCATGAATATCTTGTCTTGTGCTTCTACTGTCTACATAGTATCATCTTGGACTTAAAATAAAAGGAGGATGTGGCCAGCTTCTCTTAGGCTGTTGTGTGTGTGTTTCTAAATGACAGGCAGGAACATATGAGAAACCCAGAGACACAGTCCCATAACAACAATTGCTGTGTTTTTTATAAACGCCTCATGGTTGTAGAGTAAGAGAAAGACAACTAATCAGGAAAGAAGAATGTTTAATCTGCAAGAAGTTAAATATTTACTCTTTAATTTTAATCATTAATCTGTTGAAAGAAAAGAAGCACATCTGTATTCGTAAAGACCTCACCATACTGGTAATACTGGCAACCCTTGAACTTCTTTGTAATTAGTGATGAGACTGAGCTGTGAAGTTAGCTGTTAAGGACAAGAAAGCCATCTCTCCATAAAATTGGATACATCCAGATAATCACTGAAGACTGACCATGTACATATGTATTTTCACTCTTATGTATTTCCTCAGGACTTTTCACATCTTGGGTCTTGGAACTGATGGAACTGGTCCCAGCCATTTTTCACCTGCAAGACAAACCAGCACAAAAGAGAAAGTTAAAATGTAATACATAGAAGTGATTGTCCAGTCACACTTCTGCAGTAGGATGACTGTTCCTACTCCTCTTTTGAAGGATAACTACTGATGATGAAATACAGATTTATATCTTGTCTGGCATGTTTCAGCCAGCTCCATAAATCTTTCACTGTCTAGTTACAACTGAAGCTGTATAGAAGAATTATTTTCCTCTGTCACAGATGAGAGATTCTACAGGTCTGTGGCACTCCACATGAGGACGAAGCCAGTTATTTTTAGGACTCCTTTTCTGAGGGGCTGGGGGTAAGAAGAGAAACAGGGTGGAAGGCTGGGTAGTCAGAGAAACAAAAGGAAAATCTGTTGAAGTCCTTGGAGTTGAGACTAGAAACCAGGCCATGACATTCCAGTTAGGATTAGTGACTATCATTAGTGACAAAAAAATCCCCTTCTGTTTATGCCTATGACTAGTTTTAATTTACATTAATTTAGATTTTCTGCTGAAAATTTTCAACAAATGCATCAGAGCTAGTTAGGTGCATAACTCGTTCTAGTGACAAACTCTCCCTAGTGCCCAATAGTCAAATGTCCTCTAACTCATGTAAAAGCAGGTTTTATTAGTTATCACAATCTATCGAAGTCTCTTAAAAAATTTAAAGTTTGTATGAAGGATGGTCAATATAGGAATTTCTGTTATAAAGTTGTGTAGTTAGGTAATTGCAAGTTATGGATTGGGGAGCTGGGATAATATGCTTTTTATTAAGAAGGAACAGATATAAAACTGTCAAAACTACCAGAAAAAGCAGTATCAGCCATAGTCTTAATCTTAGTCAAGACCTAATGCCCAGTACCAAAAGGTTAAATATGAACATTTTGAAAACTAAGTTTCAGTAGTAATTTGAGAATGGCATGTGGCACACAAAGCCTTGAAACGTACCAAAAAAAGGGATGGAGAACTCAAGTTATTTCTTGTTTGGAAAAGGGCTACATCTTTGGTCACTCTACATATACTGAGATACATTCCAGTCAGCAGTTTCAGCCCATGAGAAGGATAACCAATATTATTTAATATTTGAAAGGTGTTAAGAGTGTTTTATTTAGCTGTATTACATATTTCATTAAAAGAGGGTGAAAGCATGAAACCAAAAGTGATGTTATTAGGTATACTCACCCATAATGCTGCCTAGCAGCTCTAAACGATCAGAGCCAAAAAAGAGATGAGGTTCCCCATTAAAATGTGCCACAACAGCAGGCATCCCAAATGCCTATTTACACCATGGAGATAAACAGAGAATGTTATAATGAGAGAAATTTTTGCAGACACATGATCAATCTGCAGGAATAAAAAGCAAAAACTTCAACTTTTTTTCCCTCCCCTTCTTTTTACTATCTTCATTCTTAACGATGACTCTCCAGAGCCTGTATGCCCCTTTTGAAGGAGCAAAAAAAGCAACCTGACAATGAGATAAACTACCAACAACAGCGAATTAGCTTTCACATGTTCAAAAAGCAAAGACCACTTTGCTTTCTATAGTGCTAAGAAAGCACTTATAGTGCTTTCTAATCATCACCTTCATTGTTCCTTGCTTCCCAGTATTCTTAATAGGGAAGGAATGCATAGCTGTGATGACAAATGGCATTGGAAACATCTCACCCCATATTTTATTGCTTCCTCTGTTGTCTCTCTCAGGCGGTTCTTCACTGCAGGGGATGAAATCATTTCAAGTAGCTTCTGGGAGAGCTCTGATGATAGCCCAGCCTGTCCAGCAACCTGAGAAAAGATGATATAATTAAGAGTACTCTAGTCCTAAATATTCTAATTCCTACTATGGTCCAATTAATTTAATCTTCAGTATTATCACCCAAGGTCTATTACCAAAAAAATTACAAAATACCCTTGAAGCACTTCTTGTACATCTGTCTTGCTGTATTCCCAACCCATTCATCATTTATCAACTCTCAGATACAAAGTAGAAGGGATATTTTAAACTTCCAAGCCCCACATACGCACTTTTTTTCAGGAGTTCCTGAACAAAATAAAAAAGAAAGGAAAAAAAAAAGAGAAATACTAAGTTTAACCTCTGATCCAATGACTTACCGGGTAACTTAAAAAAAAAAGTTGTTCTGAAAAAGAAAAATCTTACTATACAAGCCTGCCAAGACAAAAACAGTTTTTATGACTAATGTGGCCACACAGGATCTATAAGTGATACTGCATGAAAGAGACTATAACTCACAGAGGTTAAAGTTACTAGTGTTATTGCTATACCTTTTTAGCTTCCTCTGTGGCTCTCCCATACAGGAACAAGATAAAGTGGCCAAAAGTAAAGGTCCAATGTTTACCAGGTAACATCGAAGCTACAAGTACCTATTTTAATAAAGTATTTCACAAAAGATGTTAACTTCCATGCCATCTACTGAATGACATGCCATTTTAAAAAAAAAATATTAAAAAACACTTACAGTATTGCAGAGACCAGTAATCCTGCACATGCAGGTGTTAATGATTTTTTCCTTTTTTTTTTTCCTCTCAATCACTTTTTCATTTAGCATCCGTATTTTCCTCTACCTTCTCCTACTTCCACATCAGGGAGATTAGGAGCTCTTTTTGACTCTGCTTGAACAGGAGATAAACAAGTGTAGCACTGGACTAGAACAAAATGCTGTGTATGCTTGGTAGCCACAATGTTTAGACGGCAATATTTACAGAGATGTAGTATCTGGTCCTCACGATGTTAGGGCAGAAGGGTTATTTAAGTTGACTGCAACAGGATTCAAAGACTATACATCACTTCTATAGTAATTTATGTGAAGTTACTGCTGACTAAAAAAAGAAGTAAAAAAATACTAAGGAACTGTATGAAGTAAACAAAATTCCATTTTTCCAATTGATGTGTAAAATAAATTCACCTATAAAGACTCAGATGAAAGGGCTGGGACCACTCACCCACCTTTGGATAGCGTATTTCCAGAAGAGAGGAAAGTCTAGTACTTTGCTGCAGGAGTGAATGAAGACAGACACAAGCAAACAAGGAGCTGCCTCCCTCTCTGCCTTGCTGAACAAAGGGGGATACGCATATACTGCCAAACAGTGACACAGAGATCTTTTTGAGTATGAAGTTTGTTTCTCTGAAGTTCTGCATGTCCTTGCTTTATTTAAATAATGATGCATTCAGACTATGTGAGGACTTTCTGTGTATATTTATATACTGGGTCTGGCTGGGATGGAGTTAGTTTTCTTCACAGCAGCTCCTGTGGTTCTGTGTTTTAGATCTGTGACCAAACCAATGCTGATTTGATAACACACTAATGTTTTAGCTATTGTTGAATGGTGTTTGCACAGTGTCAAGGCCCTCTCTGTTTCTCCCTCTCCCTGCCCCCACCCCATGAACAGATTGTGGGTGTGCAAGAGGTTGGGAGAGGACACATACAAGGCAGATGACCCAAACCAACCAAAGAGATATTCCATGCCTTAAAACATCATGCAATGAGAAGGGAGTTTAGGGAGGTTAGCCACCTTTTGCTTGGGAATTGTCTGGGCATCAGTCTACCCATGGGAGGTGGCGAGTGACTGCCTTTGCATCACTTGTTTTCTTTCTCCTTTGCATCTTTTGTTTTCTTTCTCCTTCCACTTCTCCTTTGCTTATTAAACAATTTTATCTCAACCCACAAGTTTTCTTGCTTTTATTCTTCTTTTCCTCTTCCCCTGTCCCACTGGGCAGTGTGGGGAAGTGAGCAAGGACCTGCGTGGTGTTTAGCTGCCTACCAGGGTTAACACACCACAGTTTAATAACATCCTTCAAATCTTGCCTCTTGTAAAGGCAAAATGGAAACGTTTGCTGAAATTCTACTGAAAGAGGTACACTTAGATGGAGCTGAAGTGCAAGGACTGGACTCCGGGGAAGACTGCAAGTTTCAGGTTTCAAATGGGGATGTTGGATAGGAGGGGCTAGTCATGGACAATTCCTCTCTTTTCTTCACATTCCAAGAACTTAAAAAAAAAAAACAATGTAGAAATGAGAGCCCTTAAACAGGATCTCATGGTGTAGTAACTTACATGCCATTACAGCTTTTACTGTACTAAACAAAATCTAAAGAGCAAAAGGAAATACATCAAAAGAGTGTAATTTCTAAGCATGTAAAAGGGCAATATGGCACTGAACTTAATAATAAAGCCTGGCTCCATCATTCCAAGGAAAGTCAACTTCCCCAGAGTGTTGCATTTCACCTGAGGATTTCATATAGCAGCAAAACCTCAATGTATTCTGGAGACTGTTCATACTTTCACTACTCTTAAGATAATTCATTGTCCATCTCGCCATGTGAATTAACAAAAAAGGAGACTCTGGTTCTGAGTGTCATTTAAAGCATGACCAAAATAAAACCCAATCATTCTAAACAGAGCTGCTAGGGAAAATTTTCTAGATGAAAATTTTCAAAACTCCAAGTGAGTATTTGACTAAGCTGTCTTCAAGTCTATTACTGATTCAAGCCATAAATAAGAATCTGTATCAGAAACACAGAAGCACCAACAAAAAGGAGACACTTACAGCCAATATATTCTCCGGCTGACTGATATCTTCACGCTGGTAAAAGAATAAAATAAGTAATTCAGTACTTAAGAACAAAAGCTCAGCTCTGGACTTGAGAACCACGTTTTCTAAGAAAATAGAAATAAAAACAATACTAGTTGCTGGAGAAATTTCCTCAGAAAAAGTTTTAAGTCACCTAATGTAGAAATGTATTAAGTCCTTTCTGATATGAACTAGTGAACCACTCAGCTCATAAGGATTCACCATACATACCTAAAAGAAGGCAAATAAAGCTGACTATGAGCTAGTTCTTTTCTTGTAATGGCCTCTGAACCACTATGACCTTAAGTTTCCTGCTATGACTTTTTGTTAAAAGATATTTCCTTTCTCTTGCTCAAATTCCACATTTGAACAAAGTGGGACAGGAAGGGTGACTGAGAAAGGATTGAGAAGTAGGCTTCATAAAATACTGACCTGTGACCAAAAACGTATCCAGAACTCCCTAGATAAGGGTTCCAAGTATTGTGGTTGTGTCATATCAATGGCTGTGATAAAACGCATGGCCCCAAGACTGCCTAGGATTAATGGGGAGACAGAGAAACATACTGAAACAAGGCACAGGATCAGGAACAGATATGGTCTGCACAAGTGCTACCTAAGAACAGTATCATCTTCTCTGTAACAGTCCCCAAACAGTAAAGCTGATGTTGATTCACAGTATCTTCCATGCTATTAACATTCACAAGCATATTTCTCCAGAAGTTCCTTTTATGGTTAAAAATGCACATACTTCATATTGCTCACAGATACAGGAAGAGTCTGTGGACAGGGAATTAATCTTTACCTTTACTGTTACGGAGAACTTGAACCAGAAGTGCTTGAGTTGAAAGAGACCAGCTAAGCTAAGCCTCTTACTTACCTGTACCCAGTACACGTTGGAAGTCATCTTCTGAAATTTGTACAGGCACTTGGTAGTATTTTGCCATCCTTTTTATATCCTTCAGCATGTATTCTGCACGCTTTGGCAACATTGCTGGGGGCTTGTTACCTTTGAGAAAAAGTTCTGCTGAGATTTTCAACTGTATTATAATAACAGTGGACAAAACAATACTGTACAAATTAGACCTCATCTATATACCTGCCTAAGGAAGAGTATAATTTCATATTGGCTTACTGAAACATACACAGCTTTTCCAAAGATAATGCTAGGATTTAAACATGATTTATTTTAGTTTTGCACTGCTCAACCCTTTAAGTTAGCAGAATCAGTTTTAAATCAATGTGCAAATGTCCTAGTAGGGATTTATGTTGATTCACACAGATGACTTTTTAAGCTAAACAACTACTAATGCATGGGTAAACAAATGTAGACTTACTAATTTCATAGTTTATAAGTCTTAGTGATTAACTTGTTCTAATAAGGCCACAAGTACTATTTTACGGCATACTTGGATTCTTCATATATATTACAAACTTCAGGTGTTCCACAAATTAATTCTGGTTTGAACTCAACTGAAAACTGTTAGGAAAATATTCTGTATCAAATTATTATCATCCTATTTTAGAACTGATGAACTTTGGCATAGACTGTATGTGCCACAAACAGTGGCTGTGTAGTTGCACAGTATCAAATTCCTTGTGGCTGATTTCTCAGTCCTACTGAGCTCCACAGTCCTATAGTTAATTTGTTATTGGTGCCAAAACTTAGTTTAAAGCTGGCTCCATGGACTCTCCACTCACTAAGA
>NW_010532537.1:0-655 GCF_000687285.1 Phaethon lepturus | reverse complement strand
CCTACAGATCTAATCTCCCCATATTGCCTACCAGTTGCTTGCATTATGCCACCAAGGAAAGCTGGACGAAAGCGCAAATCAATATGCCAGATGTGCTGGTACCGGCAGAGCACCTGTGGCATGAAAAAGTAGCGATGGATTAACAGTCAGAAGAGTTGTCTATTGAGCTGTGTGCAGCTAGGAAATAAGCTAAAGCATTAATAGACACTGCAAAGAAATCCTTTTCTATTATATTAGTGATAGTTCTAAAATCGTTTTCTGGATGCTACCAGAGAACTCTGATCTCAGAAAAACTTAAAGGACCACATTCGTATTATGACTATACAAAGCTAAGCAAGAGTAAATAAGGAAAATACCAAGCTCATGAGTCGACACTTGCACTTGTCCAACATCAACTCCCTAAAGCAAAACGTTCAGCAATAACACCCAAATACACACAGGCCATGCCACCATTTGGCTGAGACACGCTTCCTTAGTGTCCCTGGTTTTCAACACATGAGGAAGAAACCGAAATACCCCTTACAAGTAAGATAAAAATAAACCCAAAACATAAGACGGGAAGGGCGCTGCCTGCAGCACGGTGGGAAGGCAGCGCCAGTCGGCCGGACGAGCTGCCCTTCAGCCGCCTCCTGAAGGAGAGGCGGCCTCGGGAGCT
>NW_010532536.1:0-3143 GCF_000687285.1 Phaethon lepturus | reverse complement strand
CGCGCTGGGAGCCGGCGCCACTGCCTTGGTCAGACACAGGGGAAGCTTCTGGCAGCTTCTCACAGAAGCCACCCCTGCAGCCCCCCCACTACCAAACCCTGGCCATACAAACCCAACACAGTTTTAAAACACAGTGGGAGTGCAATCGCAAATACCATTAGGAAATGGAACTTTTTGCTTGTAAAACTATTTGCCCTGTATATATATGTATATATACACTAATGGAAGTAACAAACTCACATGCATATATTTGTGGCAAATCCAGATAGATAGCTGCAGACATATATAGTTTTGGTTTTGGTTTGTTTTTTTTTAATAGCCTTCAGTACTGACTATACAGGATGTTAGTGTCTGGGCGATCTCTAACTCAGTAATACTATGATCATAGCATTGTATATTTCTGTCTTTTCAGGTCAACTTTTGGTTTCCAATACTCAAGGCAAGAGAGGCAGTGAGGAAGAAAGAAAGGAGTGTGGCAAACAAGAACATAGTGTGAAGACCAAGTGAATCTTTGGACAAGGCTGAGATGCTCTAGCTCCACAGGGACCTGTGTTTTGCACCCATCTTTCCATGGAATATCAGTTTTAAAATGTAAAAAAATAAGATCAAAGACTAATCATCAGTATTTTGGAAAAGTGTGGAAAAGAAGCCATGGGTGATAGTGTGCGCTCCACCACAGAGAGCTCTGGGTTGCATTAATACTTGTTTTTCAACTTGGGGTCTGCATTGTCTGGTACTTCAGAAATCCATGGAGGGTCTGTTCTGTGTAAAAGCAGTCAAACAGCTTGGAGCTTTTATGACTGCAGCGCAAACTTCTTTGGGTCGAGCTAACAGAGGACATAATGGTAGCAGCAGGTTTGTCTTCATCACGTTTGCCAGACACTGAAGATAGAAGACATAGCAGAGGCCAGTGGTCATGGGCTTCTGGGATGGCCAAAAACCTAACTAGAAGGCTTAGATGTTTCTAGACATTTCTATCCATTTCTCAACCCTCAACTACCCCAGACCCTTCAGCCTGATTCTTTCCCATCCCTAGCTTCATATACCTGCTCCTGTCTCTGTAGCTGTCTCTTCTGCAGGACTAGTGCTCTATATGCCCCATCGATCTTCTAGGCTAGCCAAACTCTCCCTCCCACCTCAGCTCACCCACTTACTTCTGCTGATTTGTCTCTCAGAAGTTTCTAATCGTAGTCTCCTACTGGAATTCCTCACTTGGTCTTAGTCTCCCACTTTCACATATCCATAGACTGTACCGGAGTGCAGATGTCCTTTGATGATCATGAGAGAGGTAATGTAGCATCTGCAGAAGTGAGAATGCTCACAAGAGCTAGAATACAGAGGAATTACATGCTGTGAGTGCAAACAAGTTGGTTTTGAGGTGTAGGGGCATACAAACAGCTTTGAATCTTGCAGTCTGAGGGAGCTTGCGGAAGTAGCAAAAATGGGCTTAATTATGTTGCTAAAGCCACCATTGACTTCAACAAAACAAAATTGTGCCAATACTGAGTGCTTCACTTATTCAACTAACATCGGTGATGTGACCTTCATATGACACAAGAACAAATGCTAAAAACATAAAGACATATGAATGGCTTGACTGACATGGCACTAGAGATTTAATGTAGAAATAAAAATCCACCCAACGACAGTGTACTCATGATTTTCAGCCACAGCCAACTTCTTTCTTTAGGCTGCATAATAGCAAACTCTACTCTGTTCCTCTATAGTATGTGCACGGTCCCAGGACAGCCATTGATTGGTGTCTCTGTTATCTGAATGAATACGTATATAAAGCTTTCCAGTAGCAAGTGTCAGAAGATATTTTTCACCTGAAACACTGAAAAACACTAAGTCTTTTTTTCTGTGGGTCTTTCAAATGAAGTCTCACTCATCCATTGACACAGGTGGTTCAGGTTGCCAATGTACCAAGAATTTGTCTGTGAAAAATGAGATGCTAGATTAAAGCCATGCATTATTGAGGGTTGTGCTGAATGTCTCTGAGTGACCTGATTATGTCATCTTTTGCTAAAGTGGGACAGTCCTGGATAATAGCAGAACATCATTTATATCGCAGGTACTACTGTCAAGGACCAGTAGCAAGAAGCATTGTGGTGAAAAAGAAGCAAAGTGAAGGTTGCTTTAAATCTGTTTTCACAAAATAGACTACATGTCCAGGTACTATGGACAAGAGGATATATTTGTTCACTCTTGTTATCATTGCAGATTAAAGGGGAAGAGTTAACTGTCAGCAAGAGCTAGGCATTTTTGGCTGAGTTCTGACAAGTCCATTTCTGGTAGGAGTTGCATGTGCTCCTTTCAGTCTCAAAGGACAGACTGGTGAGAAGCCTTACCACTACAAAGCCCAAAGGCTGGGGCAGGTCTGATTGACAGCACTACCACAACAGTAACGGGTAACACTACCCATTTCACTTGGCATCAGGAGGCAAAACTTGGAGTTTCTTGCCTTACCTGTTTGATGGTGTGTTGCCACCCAGCATACCTTTTCTCTCTGTTGTTCTGCAAGCAGCAAGCGAAAGCTTTGCAGCACATGGGAATGGTTCATCAAAATGACTTAGACAGGGGTCAATGGTTGTGAGAGATACCTGAATTGGTTAGGATTTTGAGTTCTGGTGCATGCTTTCAGGACAATACTCTGTCTGTACTTTGTATTTACTTAAGGAAATAAAGCCTAGTGGTAATGACAGAAAATGGGAATGACTGATTATGAAAAAGAGCCATTAGTCTTTAGTAGGATAGATGAGACCTTGCAGGGTTTACATGACAGTGCTGTACCTGAATGTTGGGGCTCCCACCACTAACTGGCAGGGCAGCTTGCTGAGTATTGCTTAGCTCTCCCCCTCAAACTGGCAAGAGTCATGGCAGTGATAAAAGCCAATCCTTCTTGGGAAGTTAATTTTAATTCTGTACAAAATATTTAGCTCTGGTAGACATTTTACCTAGATGCTTGACCCCTCTACCAGTGACAAAAGATATGGAAAAGCCCAAGGTACTTCTTTGTCTTGGTCTTTACAGATAAGACTGACCTTTAGCCATATGAGGCCCCTCAGACCTGAGGGAAGGTCTGGAGCAAGGAAGTCTTACTCCTGTGAAGGATCACAGAATCACAGAATGGTAAGGGTTGG
>NW_010532535.1:14145-26571 GCF_000687285.1 Phaethon lepturus | reverse complement strand
ATGGGGAGTTTATTCTGCTCTCCATCCCTGCTTTCCTGCTCAAGGGGTTGAATACCCTGAGGGTAACTGGTCTGACTACTATCAACTGAGGCAAAGAAAGCATTAAGTTCCTCAGCCTTCTCCTCATCCTTGATGACAATGTTCCCCCTCACACACCCAGTAAGGGATGGAGATTCTCCTTGGCTCTTTTTTTGTTGTTAAGATATTTGTAAAAATCTTTTTTGTTTTCCCTTACGACTGTGGCCAGATTGAGTTCTAGCTGGGCTTTTGCCTTTCTAATTTTTTTTCTGTATGACCTAATGAGGTCCCTGTACTCTTCTTGAGTTGCCTGCTCCTTCTTCCAAAGGTGATAAACTCTCCTTTTTTTCCTGAGTCACACCAAATCTCTCTTTTCAGCCAGGCTGGTCGTCTTCCCTTGCAGCTTGTCTTATGACACATGGGAACCGCCTGCTCCTGTGCCTTTAAGACTTCTTTGTTGAGGAATGCCCAGCTTTCCTGGACCTCTTTGTCCTTCAGGACTGTCTCCCAAGTGACTGTCTCGACCAATAACCTAAACAAGCCAAAGTCCACCCTCTGGAAGTCCATGGTAACAGTTTTGCTGACCCCCCTCCTTACTTCACCAAGAATCAAGAACTCCATCATTTCATGGTTGCTAAGCCCAAGATGGCCTCCAACCACCACACCTCCCACCAATCTTTCTCTGTTTGTAAACAGCAGGTCAAGCAGGGCACCTGCCATGGTAGGCTCACTTGCCAGCTGTGTCAGGAAGTTCTCTTCCACACACTCCAGAAACCTCCTAGACTTTTTTCTATCTGCTGTGTAATATATCTAGCAGATGTCTGGTAAGTTGAAGTCCCTCATGAGAACAAGGGCTAGTGATTTTGAGACTTCTGCCCTCTGCTTGTAGAATGCTTCATCTGCCTTTTCATCCTGGCTGAGTGATTTTGTCATGGTTTATCCAGGACAGGATATATAGACTGTAGTCTGTAACAGACTCCCAGCGGGCTGTCTGCCTTGTTGGCCTTCCCTCTCATCCTTACCCATAAGCACTTGGCCTTGTCATCACAATCATTGAGCTTTATAAAGTCAAAACACTCCTTAACATACAGAGCCACCCCACTGCCTCTCCTTCCTTGCCTATGCCTCTGAAGAGCTTATAGCCATCCATTGCAGCACTCCAGTCATGAGAAGCATCTCACCATGTTTCTGTGATGGCGCCTGTCATAGCTGTCCTGCTGCACAATGGCTTCCAGCTCCTCCTGTTTGCTGCCCATGCTGTGTTCATTGGTGTAGATGTACTTGAGCTGAACTATCAATTTAACTCTCAACATTGGCACCCTCTTTTGAGGGTGAACTGTATTAAAGAGGTATTTTAAGGGACTAACAAAAGGAAAATACTATAACAATTTACATGCTAGAAGAGTATGTTTCCAGCTACATTTTGCGGTTACTGGGTGCCTTCTTTGTTTTTGCTTGCATTTCTACTTTCATTAAGTCATGCTATCATTTTTATGCCTGTCTTGTTAATACTAGAGCTGCATGGAAGAAAAATGAAGAAAAAAAAATGTTTTCTCTTACACCTTTTCGTCTGTTTCCACATCTCCTTGCTTACTGTCCTCATGGACAAGGGAGCAGAACAAAGTTGGCAGATCTTTAAGGACGCTTTCCACAGAGTGCAAGAGCTCTTGATTACCAGGTGTAAGAAATCAGAAAAGGAAGGCAAGAGACAGGCATGGATGAGTTGAGACCGGCTGGACAAACTGACAGGTAAGAAGGAAATAAACAGACAGTGGAAACAAAGACAGGTATCCTGTGAAGAGTAGAGGGACGCAGCCTTGTTGTGTAGGGATGGGGCCAGTAAGGCCAAGGTGTGGCTGTAGCTGAACTTGGCAAGGGATGCAAAGAATAATAAGAATGGCTTCAACAGGTATGTCATCCAGAAAAAGAAGGCAAAAGAAAGCGTACCTCCCTTATGAGCAAGACTGGCAAACTAACAACAATAGATGAGGAGAAGGCTGAGGTACTCAACAAATTCTTTGCCTCAGGCTTTACTGACAGTGTCTCTTCCCACACCTCCCGAGGGAATGGACTGCAAAATAAGACTGGAGGAGCAAAGTCCCTTCCACTGTAAGAGAAGGTCAGGTTTGAGACCACCTGAGCAAGCTGAACACACACAAGTCTGTGGGACCTGATGAGATGCATCCCAGAGTCCTGGGGGAATTGGCTGATGTAGTTGCCAAGCCACTCTCCATGAGAGTTGAAAAGCCCTGGCTGTCAGGTGAAGTTCCTGGAGACTGGAAAAAGGGAAACATTGCAGTGATTTTTAAAAAGAGTGGAAAGGAGGACCCTGGGAACTACTGACCTCTCAGCCTCACCTCTGTGCCTGGGAAGATCATGGAACAGATCTTCCTAGAAGCTATGCTAAGGCACATGGAGGACAGGGAGGTGATTCGAAACAGCCAGCATGGCTTCAGAAAGGACAAGTCCTGCCTGACCAACCTAGTGGTCTTCTATGATGGAGGGACTACATCAGTGGACTAGGGAAGAGCTGCTGACGTCATCTATCTGGACTTCTGTAAGGCCTTTGACACGGTTATTAAAAACATTCTTCTCTCTAAATTGGAGAGATATGGATGTGATGGGTGGATTGTTGGCTGGATGAGGAATTGGTTGGATGCTCACATCCTGAGGGTAGTAGACAATGGCTCAATGTCCAGATGGAGATCAGTGAAAAGTGGTGTCGCTCAGGGGTCTGTATTGGGACCAGTACTGTTTAATATCATCATCCATGACATAGGCAGTGGGATTGAGTGCACCCTCAGCAAGTTTGCAGACAACACCAAGCTCAGTGGTGCAGTTGTCATGCCTGAGGGATGGGATGCCATACAGAGGAACCTTGACAAACTTGAGAAACAGGCCCTTGTGAACCTCATGAGGTTCAACAACCCCAAGTGCAGGGTCCTGCACCTGGGTCAGGGCAAACCTTGGTATCAGTACAGGCTGGGGTTTGAAGGGATTGAGAGCAGCCTTGCCGAGAAGGACTTGGGGGTACTGGTGGGTGAAAAGCTGGACGTGAGCCAGCAATGTACGCTCGCAGCCCAGAAGGCGAACTGTCTCCTGAGCTGTATCCAAGGAAGCATGGCCAGCAGGGTGAGGGAGGTGATTCTGTCCCTCTACTCTGCTCTCATGAGACCCCACCTGGAGTCCTGCATCCAGCTCTGGAGCCCTCAGCACAGGAAAGACATGGACCTGTTGGAGCTGGTCCAGAGGAAGGCCACACAAATGATCAGAAGGATGGAACACCTCTCCTGTGAGGACAGGCTGAGAGAGTTGGGGTTGTTGAGCCTGGAGAAGAGAAAGCTCTGGGGAGACCTTACTGCAGCCTTCCAGTACTTAAAGGAGGCTTACAAAAAAGATGGGGACAGACTTTTTAGCAGGGCCTGGTGTGATAGGACAAGGGGTAATGGCTTTAAACTAAAAGAGGGTAGATTTAGTCTCGATAGAAGGAAGAAATTTTTCATAGTGAACATGGTGAAACCCTGGCACATATTTACTTATAGAGGTGGTAGATGTCCCATCCGGGAGAACATTCAAGGTCAGTGTGGACGGGGCTCTGAGCAATCTGATCTAATTCAAGATGTACCTTCTTATTGCGGGTGAGTTACACTAGATTACCTTTAAAGGTCCCTTCCAACCTAAATCATATTCTGATTCTGTGGTTCTGTGATTAGATAAGAATTTGTCAGTAACAAACTGACTGCAGTACTTACAGACATTCAGAACAGATAGAAACAATACTGCGCTCAGTCTGGAAAGCAGTTAATTAAAAGGTAGATACTAGCAGAGCTCTCCAAACGTGCTTTTTCAAGTACGTTGTATCACTGGATAGATTAAAGGGACATGCTTGGTTGTCTTCTCTGAAATCTAAGGAATAGTAGAATTCTGAAACTGGCTGTTTCCCTCCCTGCCCTTCTGTTTTTATTTTGTTTTGTTGGCTTTTTTTCTTTTTAAACTGTGAAAAAGAAGGCAACAGTTCATTTACTCATCAACCTGGTGGTCAGGAGCCCACACATGGTGGAGATAGGATAACATCACCTGCCTTTTCAGATTAGAAAGTCTCCTGTCCATTTGTCTTGCCATGATAGTCAATTGATGATCTCTCTAGAGATATTAAGACATGTTGATAAACTTTCCCTCTTGGAGCTGAGGACACACTGTGATGTCTGGAGAAACTGTGAAATGGCTTGGTCTTCCTATTTAATTTATCTTCTGAATCCATCCAGGTTAAAACAAGACTTAGCTGGACCAAAAGAGGGTGAAGTCAAGGCTTTTTTGATGTAGATTGTAGATTTTTTTTTTTTCCTGAAAAGTAAAACACTTCTGTGTTTCTACTTTTTTCAATGGACTTGTTTTGTCAGGTACCAACAGTTCAACCCTGGTTAGGGGGCTCTATTGTGTAAACTACATTGCCTTGCAGTGGTGAGATGATAATCTGTCTTAATTAATATTTTCATGCACTTTCTTCATTTTCAGAAATGTGCTTCCATTACAGACAATTTCTGAATTTCTTGTAGCATTCCTGTCTTTGTACATACCTGTTATATCCTAAATAGTTGAGATTTGCCTCTTAAAAGGAGAAGAGGAAGTGCTTTCAGAGTGACAGGTGACATGAGGTGTTGTTCAGGTGATTTCTAAGGCACCGTGGCACACAGCCACAATCTTCTCTCAGAGGTACACAAAGGAAACAAGCTGGTGTGGGAACAGGTTTGGTGTCTGCAAATATGATACATCTGAAATGTAGCTGGAGTGTGTTCAGTACTCTTCTGCACAGTGAAAGTGAGGTAAAGCAAGCCTCACCTGAGAATTCTTTACACAGGGGAAGAGAAATTCTGGCCTCATCAGAGTGAAGATTGAGCTGTGGATCTAAAGTTCTACTCACCACTGATGTATCATGATAGGGTAATATAGTCAAAGTTTTTTATGCTGTTAAGTAGCTTAACCTGAGTTGGTGAGCAACTCTGCTATAACTGATGTTAGTTATATATCCATATGTTGACACAATTTTAAAATAGTTGTTACATTTTATTTGTCACTGTGCCATGCATTTGTCTTCAAAATGTTGTGCAAACTCCTAAAAAAAGCTAACAACTGTAACATTTTCATAGTTCAATTAAAACATATACTTTATGTATGATAAATTTGCTAATGTTCCTTACTGTTATGAGGAAAGCAGCCTCTGATACGTCTTGCATCCATCACTGTGAAAAGTTTGTGAACAGCTTCATCACTGGATAATTAAGATTATGGTCTGAATGTGCCTTTGCAGATAATCTGGGAAACTACATTTATCATTCTAAGACATTCAGAATGATGAAGTCCATAGTAAATCCTAAACAGTTCTTCCTTTTAGATAGTTAATATTTATTTATTTACCCCACCCTTTCTATAACATTTGGGAGAAATGAAAAAGGAATAACATATATTTCTTAAAGTAGTCAATGAAGCACATGGTTTATTCAACATACGGAAAATGTTGTCTGACTGCTTTGAGTGTAAATTTTGTAACTTTATATGAACTGTATGAATTTAGAGAAGTATTTATAGTTTATTTTCAAAACAACTCCATAACATAAGGACTCCATTTTAGTTTAGATGGAAAATAAAGCACAGTGTTAGATAGAATAATGGTTGTTTATGTACTTTACACCAAGATGTCATTGGATAAAAGCAGTTTTTTGATCTAGGTTTATGATCATTCCAGGGAGTGTAACCACTGGGTTACAGAGCTGTGCACTTTTTTGTGCTTTTTGTGGCCCAAGGTGTAGGAAATTATTTATTTATGATGTCTCATTAGCCTTGCGGTTAGGAAAAATTCCATGGAACTGAGATACAGGGTTGATCTGGAGGAACAAGCTGAACCTAGGTCCACTACTCAGAATGTCCAACAAATACTTTTGATTTCCAACATACAATTTTTTTTCAAAATTTCATTTGAATTAAAAAAAATAAAACCACCTTTAATGTTAACATTTTCAGGTGTAGTATAGTATGTCATTTTCATGAAATCTAATCTTGCTGATTAAGAAACATATTTTGGTCAAATTATTTTGTCTACATCTAGATCAGCATGCACATAGAGCATATAGAAGAAACAGTGATTGCCCCATCAAAGTTCCATACAATTGACTTCTCCGGCTTCTGGGTTTCATGCAAACACTGAAAAAGACTTAGGGCTTTATATCTTGATTTGGATTCTTATATAGCAATCACTTGAATTATTGGGTCTTTTTTAGGAGGTTAAATGATACGTCTTTCTCCAAATTGAGTATAAATCATAACATACTTTCAGGATCATGCAACTTCAGGCAAAACACTGGAAGCTTGATGTTACCTTTAAAACTTTTGTCCTGTTTGAATGCACTCATTTACTGTCTTCTCGTTGTTGTTGTCTTCTCACCCTGAAGTCATCATTTCAGTGAGTACTCTCCTGCATTTTAAACTTCCCTGGATCTGCAATGTTTCCCTTCATCCATGCCAAAAATATTACTTACTCTTACTGCTATAAGTCATCCTTCCTCTGATTTAAATTCATTTTGGCACTTACTTACCTCTTTTTTGTTTGACCTGTTTAAAGTTGTTGTGCATATTTTCACGTGAGGTTAAGTTCTACCAGGCAATATTGATTTTTTTTTTTTTTTCATTCAGCATCAAGCTTTCTGCTTTACGGTTGCAAATACTCAATCCTTTCTTATGACTCAGAAGATTCTAACACAAAGGCTGTATACTTGGTAGATAAAATATTAGTATTTTTCTGAAAATTCAAACAAACTTTCATTCCATATGCTAATGTATTACAATGACTAAATTGCAATTCCTGGAGATTTAGATGGTGTTTGCAGTTTTGGGAAAGGTTTTCCTCAAAATTTGTTTGAACAGAAGTAGCATTTCTGTTTTATTGTCTCTTTTAACAGAGATGACAATAGTTAATGGTCTTATTATTTGCATATAGATTATCTCATACCAGATACAAAAGCTGTTACAGAGAATAAGTTATCTTTCCCACAGTACAATATCCTTTGAACATCTACATTTATAATAGCCACACTCAGAGCACTTTATGTGGGTGAGGGAGGAGGAGAAAGAAGTAAAGCTTGACAATTTATATCAGTAAATCTGTTAAGAAGAAGAAGATTGGTCTGCAAATTAAAAGCTTTCTCTCTGGTATAGACAACTGGAAATAAACCTCCATCTGTTCCTCTTAATGATTATTATAAGAAAATAAGAAGATAACAGAGAATCAAGATCTTTAGAACAATTTTCTTGGTTTTATAGAAAGTACAATTTTTATAAACAACATTTATGACTCTGAACCCTTAAGATGGATCTTATCTTTACTACAGTGCAGACACATCCAGGGCAGAAGCATCAATATCAATGGGCTGTGAGCATTTTAATATTGTTTTTCTTCATACAATTCACCTAAAACCCTAATGTAGAAAAGCAATTCAGAATGTGCTTAAGTTCTGCTGAATTCAATGAGATTTAAACATGGCCTTTAAGAGAAGAAAATACCTAAGTGCTTCGTTTACTCAGAGCTTCAGACCAAGTTAGGTTTGCATGTGTTATGCCTCTGCTTTTCTCCTCTGAGGATGTCAAGACAGGAGACGGCACACAGTTTATCAAGAATAGAAAATGCTATTTTTCACTGTCAGGGCTGGTTCGTGTCAGCGTTAATTAGCTGGATACTGAATACCTTCTCATTTAAGTTGTTCCTCAGAACGGGGCAAGTTTTCCTTACTAGTCCAGGTACTCACCACTCCTGTGGTGTAGTGCCTCTGCATGCTCTGGAAGACATTCCAGGCTCTTCATCAAGAAGAATTTGATCTTGTCTGGCTTTAGAGTAATCTTGTAAGTAACTGGTCACTTAATAGAAAGCTCAGACTATAAGTGCATTAAGTCCACAACTTTTTATTACCACTAGCTAATGGCAAAAATGTTAAATGCCGGGAGAGCAAATCACCACCATCATTAACCTTTCTTCAAGGTATATTTTGAAAGGAAGCACACATAATTCCATAGTTGTAAGGTAAATTTGGTCATTTGGCAATCCAAGACTTAATCAACCATGTCACAGCAAGGAACTGTGAAAGGATGCTGACCAGAATGCTAACTCACTAGGCCTGGAGTGGAGGCTGGATAGCAGAAAGTGGAGAGAAAGACGGCTGTACACTTCAGGTATGTGACTGTTATGCTCATGTGGTTCCCTGAGTAGGAAAAAAAAACCCCAAACCACTGCATGTATGGTCTTTCCTGCAAAAGTATGTTCTCTTTGGTGTTATATTGTCTAGGTGATGCCATATGGCATCCTGGAAAGGCTGTCACCCACCCTGAGTGCATTCTCCAGCACATGTCTGCAGTACATGCAGTGTGTATGCAGCAATCCTAGGAGAACCTCCCAAGGCTGAGCATACTCATCAGCGAGCCTCTGACATACTGCTGTTTCCCAAGGAGTGTGTTCAGATTTCAAAACATAAGTTTTTACTGTGAAATGTTCTCGTGTAGTCAGGTGTGCTGGACATTTCTACCTCTTCCTCATAAATCCATCTCATAAAATTACAGCTTCCTTTGACTAAAATGGTAGCACCATATAGGTGCTGAGCACTCTCAGCTTGCACCTATACAAACCTGCAATATCAAGTGTCCTCAAATCCAGTTTCATCTGGTTTAAACATAATAATCTTCTTTTGACTGTCCATATAACCACTGCACTAAAACTGTCAGAATAGTGTGTCGAGAAGGAAAATTATTTTTATCATCTGAAGATTTTCTTTTATCATTTGTCTGAGATGTATGTTATGTGGAAAATAATTTAACGGATAACAAATACCTTAACACAGCCTAGTATCTTTGTTCTACATGTTCTTGGACAAGCAAAATTAGAGCTATATATCTCTAAGTCTTGTTGGTCATGAACATCTGTTTTTAATTTTTTTTAGCTTATTTTATCAGGTTGGCAGATCTTTTTTTAAAATTGTCAAAGAGTTTTGAATCCTGGATTTTTTGAAGAGAAATGTTATTTCTTACCACAATTGTCTGTAGGCAGTACATTTACCTTGGATGATCTATGCTTATTTTGTTGCTTAAGGTTACATTTTCTATCCAGATACTTTAATGTTCATAAATTAAAGGTATCAGGGCTGTTCTCCTCATTGCGTAAGTTGTTCTGTCTCAGACGGAGACATATACAACTTCCACTGAAATTTGGTGATCATGTATCTTTGCTGCCAATAACCTTGTTTGAACAAGTTTAAGAAGTAAGCTCAGCTCTGAAAAGTGAACGGAATAGGAACCAATTGCTCACTCCTGTAAGCAAAGTGAACTTTCACACCCCATTAGAAAACAGTAGTATTTGCACTCACGTAAGAAGTGCCCTTCCATAATGCCTCTGCTTGTCTCTGGGAGCCTTATCTCCCAGGGTGGGTGAGCTTAGTCATGGCCAGCAGTTGTTCTCACAACAAATGACATGTTAAGGTAGCTGTGGCCTTTGAACCTCTTGGTTTCAGCATGGTCTGAGCTTTCAAAGGATTGCAGCAGGGTTTCTGCTAGCAGAAGGAAAAGTGAATTAAGCCTGTGCTTCTCAACACATACAGTCTGATAGAGCTTTTTCAGTACTTCTCTATTTCTTCTGTGTAAGATTTGATTGATATCACAGTAAGATGAATAGTTGTGGAAGACAACGTTTTTTCTTCTTGCCATTATAGCAATCTGTATGCAACTACCATTATCAACATCAAGGGCAGCAGTAATTACAATGTAATTGTCTGTGCATCATCATTTCAGGTGGCTCCAGTTGTCTGCTGGAAGTGTTCAAAAACCTTCTCTCTGTAATCCTTGCATAAATAACAGTTCAAATATCACCATTACCTATATGGCTGCCGTAGAGGACCTATTTCTGTGAAAAAAAAAAAAAAAGAAAATAAGCAACATTTTGGTGCTGAGTGTTCAAGCCTTCTTGGAGGCAAAACAATATTATTCACTAAAATAGTACTCTTTCTTCAACAAACAAATTATCATTGATGAAAAGGTAGATGAAAAATAATATAGAGAATATTTCTAACACTAAATGTGGGAGAAGACATAATGAGAGTGACTTTCTAGTTGTCACTTTGTTTCTCTTTTATTCCCATGCTGCTTTAAATTTCAGTCAGTTTTCAAGGATCATGCCTCATATAGTCATTAGAAAAGTTGGTTGCACTCCCATGCAAGTTATTCCTTTTTGAACTTTTCATAGAAAACATTGATTTACAGAAAGTGTTTGTAATTATTCTTAGATATAGAGTATCCAGAGGCAAACTTACCTCTCTATTAATGTAACATAACATATCCTTTTCCCAAAGCAAAATCCAAGCTTTATAAGAACACCCTTAAAAACAATAGGAAAAAAGCATTTTTAAAAATATTGCAGAATTAGGAGAGGAAATCAGAATAAATGATACGTAAGGAGCAATAGAGAATTGAGTTACAATCTATTAATAAGAGAATTAAATAAAAAAATTAATTAATTTGTATGATAGAGATTGGGAAGACAAATAATTTCTGCAGTTAAAAAACTTAGTGGCATTATTTTAGAGAACAGAGAGGAGATAATAGGAATTTGTTTCTTATTTCAAATCATTACAAAGCTACCATCATCTTAATAACAGTCGAGCACAGGAACAGCTTAAAATCTAAAATTAGCTAAATTGAGCTCAGAACAATGTGATGCTTTAAACAGCAGCATAATAACAGTAGTAGGAATAATGAATGATTTTAAAGACATAGCAGAGAATAAAGCTGTTGGTCTAGATTGATTCTTGAAAGAAATTTTGAAGTCACTACCTCCAAACTATCCATACTTTTAAACGGGTTATTTAATATTTTGCTATCTAAAATCATGTTATGTTAGCAAAATTATATGCAGTAGAAAGGACTGTGGCACTGATAAGTCAGCCAAATACGTTTCTTGTCATCATGCAATTATTATAATGCTTCTAGTAAACATCAAAAAAATATCCATTTTTAAATGTTTACATTCCTATACAGAATGAAAACAAAACAAAAAATACTTGCAATATTCTTTGCAATGAAATAGTCATAAAGTCAAAAGGAACTTCAGAAATATCTTTTGCTTGCCTCAAAATATCAGTAAATTAACTGATAGATTGAATCTTTATCTACTACTGCACCTGAAAAGGTTTCTACTTCTGTGCAAGTAACCCTCAGGATATAACCCTCCCAAGAAATTTACCTGCTGTTGCCCCATATTCTGGGAAATAGAATCTTACTTTTTCCCCTTATCCCATCTGCTTTCTACAACACTTGCATTTCACAATAAATGCACAAAAAGGGCTTACTTTGTTTATGTGTCTCTACTGGTTTATTTTCACCTACTCATTTTGTGTGCCATAATAACCTTTTCTTTAAAGCAGAAACACACTTCAATGTCATCCTTTATTTCAGTTTTTCTTCTATGGCTGTGACGAGAAACCCTTTAAATTTTTGCATAGTGCTACAAGACTTTGTGTTCTCCTGTAGTTTAATTGTACTTAGAAGCACAAAGCACAGCGGGACATCCTAACTGACAGCAGTGATGGTACTTTAAATAGGTAGACACACTGATTTCTTTAAGGAACATGGAGAAGCTCCTCAGCTGAATGAATTTAAAGGATAAGGGCTTACATTTTCCCTTCCGGGTGCCTAAACTTGCGTTTAAAAGGTTCATGTTTAAAAATCTCTGAAAATATACTCTGACTTCTTCATTCGATCCCTAAATATAGATTCTATAAGTATATATGTATTTAAACATGGGTATATATAGATGTGCATACACATGCATATATGCACATATCAACACACATACATATCTATTTGTGTTATATATATTTCTACATACAGAATATTTCTGTATTTTCAGTCCTAGTATATTTATGACACACTAATAAATAAACCAGGGTAAGTTTTAGTACTGATGTCCTGGTTTCAGCCCTAGTATATTTATGACACACTAATAAATAAACAAACCAGGGTAAGTTTTAGTACTGATGTTCCTGGTTTCAGCTAGTGTAGAGTTAACTCTCTTCACAGAAGCTAGTGTGAGGTTATGTTTTGGATTTGGGATGAGAAAATGTTGATAACGTACTGATGTTTTGAGTGGTTGTTAAGGAGTCAAGCACAGTCCAACTTCTCGTGCTGGCCTGCCAGCAAGAAGGCTGCAGGTTCATGGGAAGCTGGGAGGGGACACAGCTGGGACAGCTGACCCAGGCTGGCCAAAGAGATATTCCCTACTATATAACGTCATGCTCAGTATATAAAGCTGGGACGAAAAAGAAGGAGGGAGTGGAGGGACGTTCGGAGTGATGGCATCTGTCTTCCCAAGAAACCGTTACA
>NW_010532535.1:11808-13475 GCF_000687285.1 Phaethon lepturus | reverse complement strand
CGGGGGAGTGAGCGAGTGGCTGCATGGTGCTTAGCTGCTGGCTGGGGCTAAACCACAACAACTGATTTTGTATAATAGAAGGGTTTTTAAATTTTAATAGCTTATTGACTTATGTGCTAGAAAAAAAATGTAATAATGATGATGACAACAGTTATTTAACTTCCTCTTTGTTACCTTTGCTACCTTTATTTTCCTGTGGGTTTTTTTCCCCCCTGGAAAGTATGTGAGGTACAATAACTTGATAATTCTATGCAAACATGTTTTTTCACAGTGATGTTTCTGCAGTATCTTTCAAAGATCAAAGAATCCTTGAGTTCTTCAGTGTGATATGTATCTTAAAAAGCAAATAGCAAGTAAAATAAAAGATCATTCCTAGGCATAATCTTGGCTTTAAGTTTCAGATACCTCTTCAGATCAGACAGCTTTAGATGTCTTGATCAAGCATCACAGAGATTGTGAAGTTGTTCACAAAAACCACTAAATGGTTGAGGTTGGAAGGGATCTCAGCAGCTCTTCTGATCCAGCTCCCTGCTCAAGCAGGATCACCTAGAACTTATAGCCCAGGACCATGTCCAGATGGCTTTTAAATATCTACAAGGATATTCCACAACTTCTCTGAGCAGTCTGCTCCAGTGCTCAGTCATTCTTACAGGAAAAAAATGTTACCTTATGTTCAGAGGAAACCTCCCTTGTTTCAGTTTGTGCCCATTACTTCTTGTCCTGTCACAGGACACTAGTGACAACCAGAAGCCTGGCTACTTCTAAACCATCTCTTCAGGTGTTTAAGTACATTGATAAGATCACTGAGGTCTTGCAGCAATCTCAGCCTTTCTTCATAAGAGAGATGCTTCGGTCCCTTAGTCATCTTAGTGGCCCTTCACTTGACTCATTCCAGTATGCCCATGTCTGTCTTGTACTGGGGAGCCCAGAACTGGACACTGAACTCCACGTGTGGGCTCTCTAGTGCTGAGTGGAGAAAAACCACTAAATGGTTGAGGTTGGAAGGGATCTCAGCAGCTCTTCTGATCCAGCTCCCTGCTCAAGCAGGATCACCTAGAACTTATAGCCCAGGACCATGTCCAGATGGCTTTTAAATATCTACAAGGATATTCCACAACTTCTCTGAGCAGTCTGCTCCAGTGCTCAGTCATTCTTACAGTAAAAAAATGTTACCTTATGTTCAGAGGAAACCTCCCTTGTTTCAGTTTGTGCCCATTACTTCTTGTCCTGTCACAGGACACTAGTGACAACCAGAAGCCTGGCTACTTCTAAACCATCTCTTCAGGTGTTTAAGTACATTGATAAGATCACTGAGGTCTTGCAGCAATCTCAGCCTTTCTTCATAAGAGAGATGCTTCGGTCCCTTAGTCATCTTAGTGGCCCTTCACTTGACTCATTCCAGTATGCCCATGTCTGTCTTGTACTGGGGAGCCCAGAACTGGACACTGAACTCCACGTGTGGGCTCTCTAGTGCTGAATGGAGAAGAAGGATCACCTCCCTCCATCTGCTGGCAACACTCCTCTTAAAGCAGCCCAGGATACCATTAGCCTTCTTTGCCTCAAGGGCATATCGTTGACTCACATTCAATCTGGTGTCCACCAGGATCCTCAAAGCCTTTTCTGCGAAGGTTCTTTCTGTCTGGGTGGCCACCACCACGTGTACTCGA
>NW_010532535.1:0-11748 GCF_000687285.1 Phaethon lepturus | reverse complement strand
TTGATCTTCATGAGGTTCCTGTAAACCCATTTCTTCAGCCTGTCACAGTCCCTCTGGGAGACAACATGACCCTCTGGTGTATCAGCCACTCCTCCCAGTTTTGTGTCATCAACAAAGTTGCTGAGGGTACACCCTGCCCCACCATTCAGATCATGAATCAATATGTTAAACAGGATCAGACCTAGTATTGACCCTTGAGTTACTTTGCTACTTACTGGTTTAGGGCAACAAAGCTGGTGAGGGGGCTGGAGAACAAATCTTACGAGGAGCGGCTGAGGGAACTGGGGTTCTTCAGTCTGGAGAAGAGGAGATTGAGGGGAGACCTTATTGCTCTCTACAACTACCTGAAAGGGGGTTGTGGTGATGAGGGTGTTGGTCTGTTCTCCCAAGTAACTAGCGATAGGACAAGAGGAAATGGCCTCAAGTTACGCCAGGGGAGGTTTAGATTGGATATTTGGAAAAATTTCTTCACCAAGAGAGTGGTCAAGCATTGGAACAGGCTGTCCAGGGAGGTGGTAGAGTCACCATCCCTGGAAGTGTTCAAAAAATTTGTGGATGTGACGCTTCAGGACATGGTTTAGCGGGCATGGTGGTGCTGGATTAATGGTTGGACTTGATGACCTTGATGGTCCTTTCCAACCTTAGTGATTTTGTGATTCTGTGGTTCCTGACTAGACTTCATGCCACTGATCTTCAACATCTGGGCCTGGCTATTCAGCCAGTTTTCAGTCCACCTGTCTGCTCATCTAGCTCATACTTCACCAGTTTCTCCGTGAGTGTCTTAAAGGATACAGTGTCAACATCTTACTGAAATCAAGGTAAACAATATTCACAGCTCTCCCCTCACCTACCAAAACAATCATTTAATCATAGAAGGTTATCAGGTTGGTCAAGCATGACTTCCCTTTGTGAATCCATGCTGACCACTCACAATCATTTTGTCCTTCATGTGCCTCAAAATGGCTCCTAGGATTAGTTGCTCAATCACCTTCTCAGGGATTCAGGTGCGGCTGACTAGCCTGTAGTTTACTAAGACCTCCTTTCTGCCCTTTTTGAAGATAGGAATAACGTTTACTTTCCTCCAGTCCTCAGGCACCACTCCCAGTCACGATGGCTCTTCAAAGACTATCAAGAAAGGTGTCATAATGACATCAGCCAACTCCCTCAGCACTTGTGGGCGCATCCCATTCAGGCCCTTTGAATTTATGTGCATCCAGTGTGCTTTAGTATTCCCTGACCTGATCGTCTTCCACAAATGGTACGTTTTCCTTGCTCCAGACTTTCCCCCTGGTTTCTGGGGCCTGGGATTCTAGAAGTTGATCTTGCTAGTAAAGGCTGATGTGAAGAAGACATTCAATACCTCAGCTTTTTCCATGCCCTGTGTCACCAGGTCCCCTGCCTCATTCAGCAATGGGCTCACATTTTCCCTAGTCTTCCTTTTTTCACCAATGTACTTATAGAAGCACTTCCTTTGCCTTTGACTTCCTTTGCCAGATTCAATCCCATGTGGGCTTCAGCTTTCCTAACTGCATCCCTGCATGCTTGGACAGTATATCTGTATCCTTCCCAGATTACCTGTCCCTGCTTCCACCTACTATATGCTTCCTTTTTATGTACGAGTTTGGCCAGGAACTCCTTGTTCATCCATGCAGGCTTACTGGCATTTTTGCCTGACTTCCTGCTTGTTGGCATGGGTGATTCATGAGCTTAGAAGAAGTGATTCCTGAATATAATGCGGCTTTCTTGGGCTCGTCTTCCCCCCTTATTTGATGGGGCTTTTCCAAGCAGATCCTGGAAGAGGCCAAAGTTGTCTCTTCTGAAGTCCACGGATGTGGTCTTGCTTTTTGCCTTGCTCCCTATTCTCAGGATCTTGAATTCCTCCATCTCATGGTCATTGCAGACAAAGTTGCCTTCGACCTTCATATTTCCAACAAGCCCTTCCTTGTTTGTAAATATGAGGCCCAGCAGAGCACCTTTCCTTGTTAACTCCTCTCTCAACTGTGTCAGGAAGTTGCTACCAATATGCTTCTGAGAACTTGTGGATTTCTTGTGTCTTTCTGTGTTGCCCCTCCAGCAAATGTCAGGGTGATTCAAGTCACTCATGATGTGAAAAGCCTGCAGACGTGTGGCTTCTTTCAGTTGTGTGCTTCTTCCTCCTGGACAGGCAGTCTGTAGCAAACACCCACCACTGATCTGCCCTCTAATCCTGATCCATCAGGTCTCAGATATCTCAGCACGCATCCCAAGTCAGAACTCTATGCAATCCTGCTGCTTTCTCACATAAAGGGAATCTTGACCTCTTCACCTTCCTGGCCTGTCCTTCCTAAACAACTTGTATCCATCCATGGCAGTACTCTAATTGTGTGAACTATCCCACCATGTCTCTGTAAAACCAAGGGGATCATAGCCTTGCAGCTGCACCCAGACTTCTAATTTCTCCTGTGTGTTCCCTGTAAGCATACAGGTACTTCAGGGATGCACCCAGTTGTGTTCTAGAAAAAGTACAAAAGCTTTCCACATAATAGTTGCTCATGCTCATGGATCCGCTGTATTAAGAATGTCCTTCATGGAAATTTTCAAAGGTAGCGAGTCTATCACAATTATTATGTTATTCAACAAGGGGCATATGTTGTTTCTCTGGTACAAGGCATGGAAGGAGGATCACACCTACTGCTCAATTTATGGTCTTAAGTGTCATACTTGTTTTATTCTGTGCTGTTTTGCTCTTTCCTCATCCAATTTTTATTTCCTTTTCCTGTCAATAGCAATACCTCCTGATGCAAAGTAGATGAGACTAACAGGTGTTTTCCTTCTCGACATTGTAAGGGTTTGTGTTCTGGTAAAGTGAAAAGGGAAATGATATATAAGGGCAATCTTCTGTCTATACCAACAGGGCACTAGACATAGATTTCCCCTAATGCTCAGGGGACTAGCAGAATCATTCTTCTTTCCCCCCATTAGTATTGCCAAGCTCAGCTCATGTTCCTGGTTGTGTGATGCAATCACGCCAGGTATCCTCAGGGTATTCAGTCCCCTGGGCTGGAAGAACCACAGAATCACAGAATCACTAAGGTCGGAAAGGACCTTCAAGATCATCAGGTCCCACTGTTAACCCAACGTCACCACTGTGGCGCCCATCAACAAGAAAGGCTGGAAGGAGGATCTCACGAACTACAGGCCTGTCAGCTTGACCTCGGTACCAGGGAAGATTATGGAGTGATTCATCTTGAGGCTTGTGGAGGAGTAGCTGGGGATCTGCCCAGCGGAAAAGGACTTGGGGGTGCTAGTTGACAGGCAGCTGAACATGAGCTGGCAGTGTGCCCAGGTGGCCAAGGAGGCCAACAGCATCCTGGTCTGTATCAGAAACAGTGTGGCCAGCAGGAGTAGGGAAGTGATTGTGCCCCTGTACTTAGCACTGGTGAAGGCTGCACCTCAAATACTGTGTTCAGTTTTGGGCCCCTCACTACAAGAAGAACACTGAGGTGCTGGAACCTGTCCAGAGAAGGGCAACAAAGCTGGTGAGGGGTCTGGAGAACAAGTCTTATGAGGAGTGGCTGAAGGAACTGGGATTGTTTAGTCTGGAGAAAAGAAGGCTGAGGGGAGACCTCTCAGGTAAGGGAGACCTTATCACTCTCTACAGCTACCTGAATGGAGGTTGTATTGATGTGGATGTTGGTCTGTCCTCTTAAGGAACTGGTGATAGAATGAGAGGAAATGGGCTCAAGTTGCGCCAGGGGAAGTTTAGATTGAGTATGAGGAAAAATTTCTGTACTGAAAGAGTGGTCAAACATTGGAACAGGCTGCCCAGGGAGGTGGTGGAGTCACCATCACTAGTGGTGTTCAAAAAACTTGTAGACGTGGCACTTCAGGATATGGTTTTGTGGGCATGGTAATGTTGGGTTGACAGTTGGACTTGACAATATTAAAGGTCTTTTCCAGCCTTAATAATTCTGTGATTCTGTGGTCTGAAGTAGTTATATCTTGAATAATCAATGGAGTTTACAGTGCTTAAAATCATGTTGGGTTTTGGGTTTTTTTGTTTGTTTGTTTGTTTTTTTATCTAGCTCTACTGCTTCATTCAGATGGAGTGAAGGTTTTGAGCATTTCGGAGTTATGAACATGAAGGCTAGCTTCTTCCAGAATAATTTGGTTTGCATTTTCTATGGTATCATTTAGACCTAGAGATAAATCTGACAGGCAAGAGTTACAATTATCAATATGCAAAGACTGTGATTCCTTTGAAGAGTAGACTAATGGCTTCTGATTCAATTAGAATAAATCATAATGAAAACATTATATAGGGCCAGAGCATGAAAATTAAAAACACATCCTCTGGTTCATATAAAATTGTTCCCCAAACAGAATAAAATAAGTTAACCAAACCCAGAAAAACAAGAAAATATGTGACAAATTGAATAACTGTGGGGAAAAAAAAACCCAAACAATTTCACTTGACTCTCATATATGCACACATCTATATTCCTTTGACCTGCTCATTAGGTTGGAAAAAATATTTCAGAGGTAAGGAGGACTTTTAAAAATCACTACTTTTCCTCATGGGATCAAAGATGTTGCTTTTCTATAAGTGATATTTTGTATCATTCTCTTTCTTCTTTATTGGGAGAGTTACACAATGCCATTGCTGAAATGGATGATGGGGTGATCTTTTCTCATTCCTGAAGTGGTGTAACACATCAGAAATAACTACTAATTATAGAGCTTTTCCTTTTGTGTATGAATTTCTGTTTGTGAGATTCCAAATTGTCTCTCCCGCAGTAAATTAACAGTGTTGTATTTTACACATTATGGAAAAATCAACATAATCTCTACAAAAGAATCAGAACATGAATGTAATCTCGTTTTTGTCACATATATGAAAGACCCAATTAATTAAGTTTTGTGAATTCTTCAAGTGGCTAGTCAGCTTTTCATCAAGGTATTATGAGCTGCAAATGAGGTTCTAGATCTGTGCAGCTCTGGAATAAGTGCCTGAACAAGTACCAAACAGAAATCAGTCACAAAGGTATATAGATTGGGGTGGGGGGTGGTGTTAAGGGATGGGCAGATATGCTCACACACAGAATTATCTCAGGAGATGACAGTGTTTGTAGAATTTTAAAAGAAAATTGGAAAATAACTTTTTTGGTTTAAAGATTTCAGGACATCGATTCTCCAGGTGGGTCTTTGTTTTGTTTTATGAATTAATCTCTAGGCTAAGAATAAACATTTCCCCCTCCACTAACATTTCCCCTCTGAGCCGTAAACAAAAAATCAATAATATTCTTTTTCATTTGTATTTCAACACATGTGGGTAATAAATAATGAGCACAACCTTGCCATATGCTAAAATTTTGCACTTCCACAAGTATGTAAATGTTCTGCAATATTGTCACTTTTTCCCCACCACTGTTTGCTACTGTAGGTTAACACACTCCACTGAAGGGCTGATTTTTCAAAAGCAAAATTGGTAAGTGCCAGAGAGCCCATTGTGGGTTTTTTTTGGTACTTTTGAACATCCCTACCTCACCTGATAAAACAAATTACATTCTTAATTTTATATGAGTAAAAGTATATATTTTAAATTTTTAGAGAAATATGGCATATAATGAAACCTAAATTGTCCCGTGTGGTTACAACAAAGGAACAGCCAACAATATATTGCTTCTGCCTAACTGTAAAAAGAGGACCACATTAGGCTTAGGAGAACAGTGCACATTGCATAGGGTTAATTGATTTATCTGGCATAGGTATATATTGAAAGCAAAACAATGGAAAGGATTGTCATGGTTTTGCTTGTTTTGATTACAAAATATTCATGTGCAGTTGTGGAAAAGCAGCTACCTTTATCCTTCCACTCTCCACAATTTATCTCTTAAACTCAATTTATTTCAAGCAAGCTGTCAGAAAAGTGTAGAGGTCTCATTGATATTAAGCTTCAACAAGTTTTGGGTAAAGAAGTGGCCTAAGAGAGATGATCCTGTATGTTGTGACATATTTGCCCAACTAAGGCAAAGGTTGTGGCACTTGAGTTCACTCTCTATGAGACTGGAAAAGCTCCACACCAGCAGAGCTCTTTAATGTCTCCCTGCTGCAAGGAACTCATCGGTCAGGGTTCACAAATCAACCCTGAGACACAAATGTTTAGGAAACCAGGCTTCATTAGTTCTGGTGCTAGAGAAACTGCTTGGCTTGCAAAAGAACTCTAATGAAGCCTGCTTGTACCTTCAGTCTTTCAGTGAAATTTCTTTTTGAGTATGTATATGTTCATAAACGTACAACATTAAAGAATTCTAACTATTGAGAGACCATATTCAGTATGATGTTATTGTTAGAACTTGCATAATTTTAACTATTGATCGTCATGATCTGGTTTGCGTTATTTTACCTTTAAAGCTTCACACTTCTTGAATCTCTTTATCGCAGTGCTGGCTGGTCTTCTTTCAATGACAGAACACTAGTCATTGAGAAGGTCCCACAACTTCTTCACTTTATATGCTCATTAAAGTGTTAGAGCTGAGTCTTCTGGCATACATATAGCTGAGAGCATCCTAAAGTCTTCGAAAGATTGAGGTCCTTGTAAACCTAAATAAACATTGATAATGTGATGTTGAGACAGGATAACATTCTCTATTTCAATGTTGCCAATGCGAGTATTTTATATGCGGCACTTGTTTTTAGTATAATGCTTGCCACGTCTTTAAAACAAATAATAGAAAGACATTGACACAAGATTGGATAAGAAACTAGCTTGCTTGCTGTTTGTCCAACGCCAAGGTATTCCCATGACAGTTTTATCTTCTCACAGGCTGGCTGGATAAGTAAGTGCACATTGTAATCTCTACATTAGTAAAGTAATGAATCAGATTCCTGGATGGATCAATTTGTTGTCCTTGCCATCTTATCCATCTCAATTACTGATGAACAAGTTTCATCCTGTGTTTTAGAGAACAAATTAGTGAAATACATCATGAAGCACCGAAGAAACATTGCCAATCCGGGCTGGTTTCCCCTCTCCCCTTAGAAAGGTGGTCAAGGAGGGAGTGGAATAAGTCCCTGAAAAATGAACTGAAATGAAACAGAAGTTTGACAGCAGTGTTGAGGCTGCCGAAGTTGCACTATAACAAGGTGCCATTAATCTTGTTTCTTCCAGCCTGACCCTCAAGTTGCAGGATCAAGGCCATTTTCTAAACCTCTTTGAGCGGCCCATCTTTGTAATGTGCACAATATACTCAAAACACTCAGGGACTGCTACACTTGTGCGTTAAAGGCACTACTTACGCATACTTGGAAGAGTCTATAAAAGCTTACCTATGCATACAGGATTGTGTGTAAAGAAAAGTGATGAATCAGGGTGCAGAGGCTATATGAAACTGGAACCATCATGTTAAATGTGATACGTTTTTATTTTGTAAATATATTTGAGAAATTATTTAAACTTCCTTTTTTTGTTAATAAAAGTAGGTAATACTGGTTACCGTATCATAGAGGTTCTAGTTTTGGACATTTCCATGCTCTTATGTTGGACTAACACTACTGGCATTTGATGTGCCACACTGCCCTTAGTTTCCAGACGTCTCCATTTATTTTTAATAGCTAAGAGGAAAAATATCCAACTTTTGGATTCACTGCTACTTTATGCAGTGAAAACAAAACAATCCTAATTTCACTAGTCCAATAAAAGGTAAAAAACCCAAAGAACAGCAATCCGAAGGACAGTAAAAACAAAATTTGCCATTAGATTAGTGTATATCTTGTACATACCCAGCTGAAGATGTGTTGGGTTTTAAATTAAGGGTGGGGATTATTTAGGGCTTAATCTTTAAAACAGGAAATCATCCCCTTAACACAATTCTAAAATGACACATTAAATCGTTGAAAGTAAACATTTCTTTGCTCCTCATGACTAGAACAAGTATTAGAACATTTATATATAATCCTATGTAAAGTAATTGCAACCTGAACAATATCTTCAGCATATTAAATGAAAGCATAAAAAAGCAAACTAGCCTACTTCCAAGTATCCTGTGTTAAAAAATGTGTTTCACATGGGTGGAATAATAAGGATGGCCTTCTGCACTTTCCTTTAGATCTTAATCAGGCACATGGCCAGACCTGCAGTGAGACGGGAGCAGGCTGCACATTCAAATAATCCCAAGGAGACCCAAGCTGGAGGAGGAAGAAATCCCCCGAGGAACATCAGATGCCTCCCAGTGAAGATCTCAAGAACCTGGTGAGTTGTTGTAGACTTCCCCCATTCCATTTTTCTAAAAAGAAGACTGAAACTGTTGAGATTAGCACCCAAAGTGCATTGGAAGAGTAAGCATAAAAGAGAAAAATTGTAGATGATAGAGATTTTTGTCTAACAGTTTTAGCCATACTACTAATGAGGCTTTCCTGCATTAATTAGATAATTTGGACTCTTTGACTATTAAAACCATACTTGAACAGTGAATTCTTAGCTCTGTATACATGGTGTGTTCCCTTTTGCCAGTTACAAGACACTGAGTAACAGGACCAGAACTATATGCAGTGTTCAAGAAACCAATGTACCAGTGTTTTATACAGCAGCAAAATGACACCATCTGTCTTGTTCTCAACATCCTGCCTGATGTTACCCAACATTTTGTTGGCTCTTTTTGGCTGCCGCTGAACACTGAGCAGAGTATTTCAGAAAACTGACAGATCACTTTCCAGAGCTGAGACTGACAGGTCTGAGTTCAGCATTGCATAGATTATTTTTGTTACATGTGTTACCTTGCATTCATCTACACTGTAGCTCATTTGCCGACTTTCTGCTGCACGTTACATTCTGTGTGATCCTTCTGCCATTTGTCACGATTGGTTTGCCATTTGACTATTTGGGAGAGCTTAATCATCTGTAGACATGGTGATTGTCTACTGCCTTGTACAGGTCTTTTTATGAAGATATTGAATAAAACCAGGTCCAAAACTGATCCATTGGTGACCCAGCCTCTGATTTGTCCCTATTATAATATCTGATGTTTAAGAATTTTCTTCTTATTCTTTGAAGAAATTTCAATCTATGAAAAAGAAATACATCTCCTGCAGAGCAAGCAACTTTTCTCCAGTCCGTGATAGCTCAGTTTCCTGATAATTTTTAGTCTCCAATTTTGTCAAGGCTTTTTGAAAATCTATATGTATTCTGGCTACCTGGTGTTCCTTATCCCCACGGTTATTGACATCTCCTATGATGCCAGCAGGCTAGTGAGCCAGGATTTCCATTACGAAAGCCAGACTGTCTGTAGCCCAGCAGACTTTCTCCACTGCCTCAGTGATCTTATTCATGGTTACAAACTCTTCCATCCTACAAGAGGTGGGAGTCAGATTCCCAGGATAGTCTATAGGATCCTACTCTATAAAGATCCTATAGGGTATCCTGGTATCCTATAAAGTTCCTCCTGTCTAAATGGGTGTTACGAAGGCAGCCTAGCAGAACTCTGGCACCATGACTGTGTATGATGCAGTTGGCTGGAAGTTCTCCAATTCCACTTTTGAATTTTTCCAGAATGCATGGGTTAATGTTATCCACTACTGCTGCTTTATTGAGATCTATCTTGGGTTTTGGGCTAATGATGATTATGAAAAATACAAATAAAAAACAACTTTTGCTGAAACTGTGGTATTACATTCTTACTAGACTATTAAAAATGCTGTGGATGTTAAAAGTTAAATTGGTACTGCTATGATGTCTATTCTGTTAAAAAAATCCGGGAAGCTGTAACAGGTTTGTCATTTTTCTGTCCCACAGTATACAGTTAATGCACCAGGAATGTTTAACTGCAGAAATTAAGTTCTATGGAGATTTTTTCTTTTTTTTTTTTTTCTAAATTTTATTTAAAAATTACAGGTTGTAGTGTATGGAAAGAAAAATAACTAACACTGAAAATTTATCCATTTTCTAGGCCACAGTTTTCCATCTGAATACACTGACTTGGAAGTGAATAAACCAGTTTTGTAAAATCTTATTTTGCGATGTTTTCAATGAAATGGCTAGAAGCTCCTCTAAAATTGTTTTAAAAAAAAAACTTTCTTGTTTTGTAATGCAATCTGTAATATGACTGGTAAAATAAAAGCCTAAAGAGACCCAAAATACTTTCCTCTGAAAACTTCGTTCTTCATAAGTATCTATGGGATTAAACAGAAATAATAGTTTCTCACATGAGGAAATCCTGATTACTACACAGTTCAGCTACTAGCTAATCAAAATACAGTGTTGTTCTGCCCTTTTTCTAGTTTCTTTACTTTTTCCTCCAAACTTTACAAAAATAACCTGATAGTGACCCCTCTCCAGGGCTGCCAGCTCTGGACACTTTGTCATGGAATTTCTTTCATGAGAAGATCAGCATTACACCAGCCATTTGTTTCCCATCTGTGTAAGGCAATCCTATTGCATAACATGCTGTAAGGCTTGCAAAAAGTCTTCAAAGTCAAAAATTCAACAGAAAATGCTTTGGAAATGCTTTGGTGGCATCTACAGGAAACTGTGATTTGAATGATGCATCAATCATCAAAGTAGTTGAACTGTAAACATAGATTAATGTGCAAGTGAACAGAACGTTTTAAGGTACAAATAACTATAACTCTAGTAGCAGGAGTATGATTTTAATAGCACAAAGATCAGGGGTTCAAACTGGAAAACAAATACATGATGCATCTGTGTGATTAGTAGTACAGAAAAACAGGACTCTCCCATTGTGCAGGGTAGAAGTCAGTGAAGACCCAAGGAAAACACATATCTGATGAAAGGTTATATCTTTTATCTAGGAGACAAAAGAATAAACTGTGATCATGACTGGAAGTGAGCTCTTATTCTCTCTGCAGAATATTATTTGGTAAGATTGAGGAAAGACAGAATGAACCAAATCCAATGTATGTGAGGAAAAAAGTTAATGAGGTGACCCTTCAGACAGTTTTTGGGTTTTTTTCATGGAGAAAACTGCTGGTGGTATAAAGATTCCTTTTTCTGCCCTATCACTTTCAAGGGAAACTTAAGTATCAAATGTGAATTTGGAACATATTAATGAAGCTTCAAAGCTTGTAATTTTTGAAGATTCTCTAGTTTACTAATTTCTCAGATCCTAAAATAAAATCAAGGCATTTTTATGTTCCACTTACTTTATAGATGATCAAAAAGGAGTAAGGGTGCATATTGCATTAAAAAAGAGGGACAAGCAGATGTATTTGTTAAGGAGAAGGGTTTAAAGATAACTGACTTGCTTCTTGCCCCACTGAAAATAGCAATACCCCAAAATGAATCATAGAATCACTTAGGTTGGAAAAGTCTTTTAAGATCATCCAGTCTAGCTGTAAACCAAAAAGTGCCCAGTCTACCACAAAATCATGTCCCTGAGTGCTACTTCTACATGTCTTCTAAATACCTCCAGGGATGGTGACTCAACCACTTCCCTGGGCAGCCTGTTCCAATGCTTGTAACTGAAGTTTTTAAAAAAAGTTAAATTAAATTTAATTTAATTTAATTATGTCTTAAATTTATTTTAATTTAGTTTAATTATATGAAAAGTTTAAATTTAAAAAAAGTCTTTTAATACATCGTGCCCCAGTGTTCATTGTGGCTCTACATTGAAGAAGAAATTTGTTCTGATTTTGGTAGTTCTTTTTAAAGAAAAGGTCATATTTCTATTTTCATTCTGTAGCCTAGAAAGCTGTAAATTTGCCCAGGAATGAGACTGGAAATCATGATGTTCAAAGGTTTGTGTGTGTAGCAGG
>NW_010532534.1:40095-40967 GCF_000687285.1 Phaethon lepturus | reverse complement strand
CATCCCCGGATATGGTTGCCCTTCTGGGCTGCGAGTGCACATTGCTGGCTCATGTCCAGCTTTTCATCCACCAGTAGCCCCAAGTCCTTCTCGACAGGACTGCTCTTGATACCTTCATTCCCCAGCCTATACTGTTACCAGGGGTTGCCCTGACCCAGCTGCAGGACCCTGTACTTGGCCCTGTTGAACCTCATGGGGTTCACACGAGCTCATTCCTTGAGCTTGTCCAGGTCCCTCTGGATGGCATCCCATCCCTCAGGTATGTCAACCACACCACTCAACTTGGTGTCGTCTGGAAATTTGCTGAGGGTGCACTCGATCCCACTATGTCACTGATGAAGGTATTAAAGAATACCGGTATCATTATGGATCCCTGAGGGACACCACTTGTTATTGATCTCCATCTGGACATTGAGCCATCAGTGACCACCCTCTGGATGTGACCATCCAACCAATGCCTCATCCATCCAAACAATCCGCCTATCATATCCTAATTTAGAAAGAAGGGTGTTGTGGGGGACTATGCCTTACAGAAGTCCAGATAGACGACATCCGTAGCTCTTCCCTTGTCTGCTTATGTGGTCACTCCATCCTAACAGGCCACTAGGTTGGTCAGGCAGGACTTGCCCTTGCTGAAGCCTTGCTGGCTGTCCCAAATCACCTCCCTGCCCTCCATGTGCCTTATCACAGCTTCTAGGAGGATCTGTTCCATGATCTTCCCAGGCACAGAAGTGAGGCTGACAGGTCAGTAGTTCCCAGGGTCTTCCTTTCTTCCCTTTTTAAAAATGGGTGTAAGTTTTCCTTTTTTCCAGTCTCCAGGGGCTTCACCTGGCTGCCAGGACTTTTCAAATATGATGGAGAGTGGCTTTTGA
>NW_010532534.1:33704-39857 GCF_000687285.1 Phaethon lepturus | reverse complement strand
TCAGCCTCAGCCTTCTCCTCATCTGTTGTTACCACTCTGCCAGCCTTGCTCATCAAGGGGGGTACGCTTTCTTTGACCTTCCTTTGCTGGCTGACATACCTCTAGAAGCCCTTCCTATTATTCTCTGTGTCCCTTGCCAAGTTCAGCTCCAGCTGTGCCTTGGCGCTCCTCACATCCCTCCCTAACTGGGCAGCGTCACTGTGCTCTTACTAGCATACCTGTCCCTGCTTCCACTGCCTGTGCATTTCCTTCTTGCCCATTAGGTTGACCATCAGGTCTTGACTCAGCCATGCTGGTCTCTTGCCTTGCTTTCCTGATTGCTTACACCTGGGGTTCCCAGGAGTCCTAGTGACTGACTCCCTGAAGAGCTGGAAGTTTGCTTTCCTAAAATTCATGGTCCTGCCTTTACTCTTTGCCCGCCCCATATCTCTCAGAACTGTGAACTCTACCAGTGCATTACCACTGCAGCCTCCAGTATTGACATCACCAATTAGCTCGCTTATGTTGGTGGCCAATAGGTCCAGTATGACATCCCCTCTGGTAGGGCTGTCTACTACCTGGCATAGGAAGTTGACCTCCATGCACCCCAGGAGTCTCCTGGATTACCCACAGCTCACCGTGCTACTTTTCCCACAGATGTTGGGGTCGTTGAAGTCCACTAGCAGGACGAGAGCCTGTGACTATGATGCCGGAGTAAGAAGGTTTCGTCAATAGACTTCTCTTGATCAGGCAGCCTGTAGTAGACACCAACCACAGATTCCCTTTGTTGCCTCTGATTGTCTCTGATTCTTCCCCGTAAGCTTTTGACCTGCTTGTGGCTATTCCTCAGAGACAGCTCTTCACGCTCTATCCATTTCTTGAAGTAGCGGGCAATGCCTCCACCCCTCCTTCCTTCCAAGATCTTGCCTTTGGAGGTACAAAAAGGGTTTTACTGTCTCTGAGAATTACTTTACCAGCTCCTCCAGATTTTCAGTGCTCAGATGGCCTGAGAAGAGACAGTTATGCCTTCATGGACCAAAAGGCACAGCACAAGCATAGATCCTGTGCTTCCAAATGGACAGTAATTTTGGTGGGACATACTGTACAAGTGAAGGAAAAAAGCCTTTTAAGAAATAAGTCGGGCTAATGTAAAATTCTCTCAGTGTCTGCACAGTTATTGTTTTCATTTCTATAAAACAGGGATAATTATTGTTAAACAAGGATGGATTCCTTAATTTTTTTTCCTGAATGAGAGGCATTGTACAAAAGCAAGCTCATTGTCATTTCATGGCTCACCAAAATGTAAGGAAACCATCTACCTTGTGATTCAAAGCAGAATGTAGCAAAGAACAGGTTACAAAGTGCCACACTTTGTGGCAAAGTTAAGAATTTTTGTTGAATCAGGCAAAATTTTTCCTCTTTTTAGAGTTATTAACAGTTTAGTAGCTACAGTTTTTTACTTCAAATTTTAATTTTACAAACACTCACTGCTACATAATTCTTCATAAACTACATCAGATACACCTTCAGAGTGACAACTTAGGCAAGCATAGTAATATTTGGCTGACCAGGCTCCTCCAAAAAAAGCTCAGAGAGGCTAAGGTTATCAAGGTTAAAACAGAAGATAAGAATCATGTCTGGTTTTCTAATTAGAAATTACTCAGTTCTGCAGTCCTGTTTATATGTACTGTTGTAAAAGATCTTTATACTGTTTTCCCTCTCTCGGTGTTTACAGACTTGTTTAACAAGATGTTTCTTCTAGGAATAATAGCCATTATCTCACAAAGGAAAAAAAAAATTTTGGTTTTTTATTCTCTAATAATTAAAAAAAGAACAATTAAATCCATAGAAATGCCTCATGTAAAAGACAAATAAAAATAAACTTAAGGGAGTTGTCCTGGTTTCAGCTGGGATAGAGTTGGTTTTTCTTCCTGATGGCTCATACCACTGAAAACTAAAAGTGGCTCATACAACTTTCAAAACTAAATCTTCTTTGCCTAGGTATAAGACTATTTAAAAAATAATTTGAAAGTAATAGTTACAATTGCTGCTTTTCAGGTTGAACAGAGGTACCTGTGGACGTTTGGCCACACATTCCTTGAAACAGGTGTTAAATTTCTGTTGTAAAGTGATTATCTTACAGGAAATTTCACACAGACTTTTTCTTGCAGGCAGTATGGAGAGAAACAGCGCGTCTCTGCTCTGTAGAACGTTCTTTCCCTTGTTTCTTTGCAAGAGTTCATGCAGTCCTGCTTGTTGTTGACTAATGCATATTTTGGAGAGAGAAAGGTTTTTTGTAAGCATAGTTCATACTTCTTCAGAAGAATTGATGTGTAGTCCATAACTTTTGAGTTTGAGAATAATCATTTAAAAGGTATAGGATTATATCAAGAAGCTTGTTTCAGTTTCATTAATGACAACTTTCTTGTGACAGTTGTGTTTATTTGGATTTTTCTATTGATAGGCTCTTGTGTTGTTTAGGTTGTAGTGTCCAAGCACATAGCTGCTGTGCTACTTCTTTTACAGTAAAAATTTTACCATCATCTTTTTTTTTCTGTTGTTTTTTCAACTGCTCTGTGTATGGCTAAAATATAATATGGCTTAAATTATGAAGAGGTCAGAGGTAGCAAAGGTCTGTCCTTCAATTTCAACTTGCTGTGGTTATAAATTTGTATACCTAATCAGGAAAACAACTGGTGCAGTATACAGAGATTTCTTACCTATTCCTCAGTTTCATAATTTTGTCAAAGTAAAATAATTATTTCCTATGTACTTGGTATTTAACTGGACTCAGTCTGTGCATAGTATAATGAATAGAAGAGTTTAGCATTTTCAGCTGCATAAAACTCTTCTGGCAATCCTCACCCTGCAACAGCGAAAGATTTGCAAACAGCTGCTGCTGAATAAAATATGTGCCAGTTAATAAAATGAAAATATACTGATGAATAAAAAAATACAATATGGTGAGTAAAATGTGGCACTGAATAAAATATGGTAAATAAAACACAAGTTCAACAGTCCCTTTCATTTTTTTGGAACAAAAAAATCAGTCTTCAGCTTGTTTGTGATACCCACTATTGAGTTTTGTATTTAGAATATTTGCTTGAAAATGGTGAGAATGTTTTTAGTTTGATCCTGTTTTTGTTTTTATTTTCTTTTTCCTACATGCATCTTTTCTGTGTCTTTCCCAAATAGACCTCAAGAGACTTCAATATTCATCTTCAGACACTTAAAGGAACACCATGAGCAAATGTTGGAGAAGGGAATTGAATACATCTCAATTCACAACATGTCACACATCTCAACTCCATCGACACCTGTGTGGTTTTAATATTTCAGTAACTCCTGCTCTCTCTCAGTCACTAATGCTGGGCAACCTTAATTGGAGCTTTGAAGACTCTCTCCACCCCAAGGTGGTACGTAGTTAAGGTTTTTGACAGCTTTCTGGATAGACTGGACAAATGGATGTGGATCTACTCAGGGCTCAACCCAGTTAAGCTGACAATAGTCTCATTTCTGATCTTACTGATACTTTTGGGTCTTCTTATCTTTTAATGGAGGGAACTGCTAGTAATGCCCTTTCCATATACTGGTAGATGTGGTTTAAAAGCCTTTCAGGGAAGCTAAGGTAAAGAAGTGATAAAGCTCATCCATGTACAGCTGGATCCTAAAGATGGTGATAATTGACCCTGTTAAGAGTACAACATTTATGTGCAGGGAGTAGGGAACTTCCTTATTCAAAACGGGTATATAGCTACTAAGCCAAGACTTTAAGCATCTGTCCCGATCCAATGTCGGGGGAGGTTTCGATATGATCCTGAGAGCGAGATTAAGACAAGAACGAGGTCAAATGCCGTATACCCAAGACAGCTTTTATTATCAAAAGGAAAGAATTAGTAGCAATAGGACAGAATGGAATAAAAAGACAGAAATCAAGGAAGCATTTGGGATAGAGTTGCAAGGATAGTCACCACCATGGATCCGCGGCGTCCCGGGGTCCAAGTCTCTTGATGTTTTCAGTGGTGGGTGATCGCACTCGGAGGCGGCCAGCACACACACGGGCTTGTCTTGGCAGTCCTTTTTTCTCTCATTCAAACCCTGCAATTTAGCACATCTTCGCATTCCGGCATATGCACATACACTTCATGGCGCGCGCCCCGTTCCTCACACGACTATCTCATGTCTTGTAGCCATTATCTTGGCAGGGTGTTTTTCATCAGCCAGAGATTTCTGTGGCCATTTAGCCATCCTTACCTTGGATAAACAATCTTTGAGACAAATGTTTTATGATTCAGTCTCTCACAGCATCCTGATTTGTATTTAGGATTTTAGCCTTTTTGGAGATATAACCTGAGGACCTCCCTTTGTTTGGCTTTTGTTTCCAGTAGGGGCAACCACAATCTCCCTGTCACTTCCAGTTATTTAAATTTGGTATATCCAAATTGGTATTTTGAGATGCATAGTATAAACCTGCAAATACTCATGGGACCATTTCTATATACCCAATATTTTGAGCAGAAGCAGTTGTACCTTCCAACCTGCAAACTCTCTGTACTCTGACAGCTCTCCTCAGAGTATAAAGCCCCAGTGCAGCTCTAAGTCTTCACTATCCAAGACTAAACAACTACAATTACTGAATTTTGCCCCATCTAGCAAGATGGACTCAGCATCTTCCATGAGATACAATGTAGAACAGTACACAAACTATGTTTAAGAATTTAACAGGAAAATCGCAAGACAGAGACACTGTGTTAAATTATGGTCTGTTGAATGAGAAATCATTATTGTGCAATTAACAGTACTTTAAAAAAGCTGTCATCCTGGCAAAGTAAAACAGTATGATGCTACCATATTGCCTGATCTTCGGCTATTGGTAAATGCGTTACTTTCTTTTCCCTGTCAGGGATTTATCAGCAAGGAAACTGGAGACTCAGAGTTTGTATTTTTAGAGTAATTATTTGCTGCATTACTCAACTAGGAAATCATAGGCATGAGGTGACTCTAATTATGTTATTATATCAAGGAATAACAAAAGAATATCCATGCAGATTTTTTTCTTTTCCCCATGTCTAGTTTGGTAGGTGAACTAAAAGCACAATTTTGTTAAAACATACAACTTCTTCTGTCTGAAAAAAAAAACATTCATAGCCTAAAACTTAAAAATAGAATTTAACTCTTCCTTGAACTAACAGCTTGTTAAGTGGAAACTTTATTTGTGTTGTTTTTTTTTTAAGGAAGAACACAATGACACTTTGTCTTTGTGTAAATGTCTTTTGAGGCAAAGTTTGCATTTCTTTTTGCAAAGGTATTATTTGATGGAATGCATTTCCCCCACCCAAATAAGAGAGTACTTTCTCTTGTTGTGCCTGCCCATGGGGAGCGGTGAACGCATTCCTTGTTTTGCTTTACTTGCATGCGCGGCTTTTACGTTCCCTCTTAAATTGCCTTTATCTCAAACCATGAGTTTTATCATTTTTGCTCTTCTGATTCTCTCCCCCATCCCACTGCAGGGGAGTGAGCGAGTGGCTGCGTGGGGCTTAGTTGCTGTCGGGTTAAACCAATACACCGTTATAAGAGAAGGTGACTGTGTGTAGGATTCTTCACCTAAAATGTTCTGGTTTTATTGGGAGCAATGAAAGAAAAAGAGTCCAGAGGAGCTCTGGACTCTCACTGACTATGGAAAACTAAGACCTGAGATGTGCATTATTCTTTGTGTTGGTTTTGACTGACACTGAGTTAGTTTTCTTCACAGTAACTAGCATGGGGTTATGTTTTAAATTTTTCCTGAAAACAGTGTTGATAATACAGGTATGTTTTCATTATTCATTATTTAGCAGGCAGCTAAACACCACACAGCCATTCGCTCACCCCCTCTCCCCAGGGGGATGGGGGAGAGAATTGAAAAAAAGTAAAATTCATAGGTTGAGATAAAGGCGGTTTAATAGGACATAAAAAGAAGGAAAAAAAATTACAAAAGGATGTACAAAACAAGTGATGCACAATGCAGCTGGTCACCACCCACTGCCTGATGCTCAGCCGTTTCCTGAGCAGTGGCCCTCCCCCAGCCAACCCCGCAGTTTATATACCGAGCATGACGTCGTATGGTATGGAATACCCCTCTGGCCAGCCTGGGTCAGCTGTCCTGGCTGTGTCCCCTCCCAGCTCCCCGTGCAC
>NW_010532534.1:0-33522 GCF_000687285.1 Phaethon lepturus | reverse complement strand
CAACAACCCAAAACATCAGCACATTATCAACATTTCCCCCATCCCAAATCCAAAACGCATCACTGTACCAGCTACTAGGAAGAATATTAACTCTATCCAGCTGAAACCAAGACATTATTGCTGAGCAGTGCTTAGAGTCAAGGTCTTTTCTGCTTCTCACCCCACCCCACCAGCGAGGAGGCTGGGGGTACACAAGTAACTGGGAGGGGACACAGGTGGGACAGCTGACCCCAACTGACCCAAGGGATATTCCGGACCCTATGAGGTCACGCTCAGCATATAAAGCTGGGACAAAGAAGAAGGAAGGGAGGGGACATTCAGAGTGATGGCGTTTGTCTTCCCAAGCAACCATTATGTGTGATGGAGCCCTTTTACCTTGCTTTACCTGTTAAACTGTCTTTATCTCAACGCATGAATTTTCTCACTTTTTCTCTTCCGTTTCTCTCCCTCATCCCACCATGGGTGGAGTGAGTGAGCGGCTGCGTGGGGCTTAATTGCCGGCTGGGTCTAAACCACGACATTCTTTGACTCAGACAACGGCCATTACTTTCTTACATTTTCTTCATTATAATTTTGGCCAGGAAACTTATTTCCGAATGCATCAGTGAATAGGGAGGATGTAGCCAAACACATGCCCATGCATTTTCAGCCAGCTCATCCTTTCCTTTCTCCACTTTCTTTTACCTAAACAGGAAAAAGATAACAGTTGTTGTTGTTGTTGTTGCTGTCATTTTGTTTCCAAGTATTGTAGCATGTATCTGGGTACACCTGGCTAAAAGATTTAACACCTGCAAATTTTCCATATATGTTATTTCATCTTAAAGATTACTGCTGCTTGGAAATTTCCTTAACTGAATTCTGCTTTAAACACCTTTGTGAGTACTTTGGAGGCTAAACCCCTGTAGCAAATAATTTCATCTCCAAGTGTGTTATTGAAGGTTTAGCAACTTATACGAGGCTCTGTGGCAGCTAAAGATGACAAAATATGAATGTAAATGCTTGACTCAAGATGGTCTCTGAATGTGGAAACTTAAGATGTCTTTGAATGAAACTAAGTAAGGAAAATGTAGTGTTTATGCTGTTTTCGCTACTATGGAGTATCTTTGCCAACAATCTGGCCAACAGGGTATAGGAGAGCTTTAAAATAGAAACAACAGGTGAGGGAGTGATTCCTTAAAGAATATGTAAGGAATCTGAAGATAAGATGGGTGAGCCAAGTGTCCAGAGTGATGGTAATAGAGAAGACATAGCAATCAACAAAACAGAGCTAAGTGGAGTCCCTTCAACATAGGCAGTTAAAGAAGGAGGTACCTGCAGAATAGCCTTATGGAGAAGGCTCTCAAGCTTCTACTGGGGAAACAGCATGCTTGGGTGTTGGTCCGAAATGCCCCAGCACAAATACACCTAGCATAGTGAATGTCCAGGAGAAGTGAGAGGGAATTTTAGTTACAAGGTCTTGACCTCACTGGGATCACAGAGACATGGAGTGAAAGCTCATATGACTGCAGTCCTGTGATGGAGGTGTTATAAATGATTTAGTCCCAAACAGGATTCCAATTCAAATTTACAATTTATTAAGTGAATAGAGGCAATCAAACAGCGCTGGGTGCGCCGGGACTCTCTGCTCCACCAAGACGCACGCAGTACACTTCCTGTTCCTGGTTTATATCCTGTCCGTTAATACATATTCACGAACAGGCGTGTCTTCTTCGGCGCATGCCCTTTTCTCCTTCTAGAATCTTCCTCAGCGTGATCCTGTTCGCCAATACATATTCAGGAATAGGCGTGTCTTCTAATACATATTAATGAACAGGCGTGTCTTCTTCAGCACATGCCCTCTTCTTCTGCTAGAGTCTTCTCGAATCTTCCTTGGCATGCCCCCAGGATGACCCCAAACCCTATGCATGCACCTTCTTTACACAATACTATGCGGTCAATGGTCAAACTGGTTTGAGCTGATATACTAGCAAAGTAGTTTAACTTTCTCCTGTAAAATACCCCTTTTTATGGTGCAGGAGAAATCCATAAAAGTACAGAAGATTACACTTCATCACACGAATCAGAAGAACATATTTCACAGAGGGATACAGGCTTCTAAGAAAGGATAGTCTGGGAAGGCTGCTGCTGAGTGCTGCTATGCCAGACATGTTAGAACTTCAATGGAAACTGGAGTCAAAGGCAGCCAAGTGGTATGCCACAACTGGTAACACTAATGCATTTTTCTCAATTCCTTTGGCAGCAGAATGCAGGTCACAGTTTGCTTCCACTTGGAGGGACATTCAGTACACCTGGAACTGACTGGTAGGGGTAGAAACATAACCCTACCATTTGCCATGAACTGATCCAGACTGCACTGGAACAGGGTGAAGCTCCAGAACACCTGCAATACATTGATGACATCATCATATGGGGCAACTCAACAGAAGAAGTTTTTTGAGAAAGGGAAGAAAATAGTTGAAAGCCTTCTGAAAGCCAATTTTGCCATAAAAACAAAGTAAGGTCAAGGGGACTGCACAGAAGATCCAATAAAAAGGCAAGATGGACGTTGTCAGATCTCAATGGATGTGAACAACAAAATAACAGCTATGTCTCCACCAACTAGCAAAAAGGAAATACGAGCTTTATTAAGCATTGTGGGTTTTTGGAGAACGCATATTCCAAATTACAGTCTGATTGTAAGCCCTCTCTATCAAGTGACCCGGAAGAAGAATGATTTTAAATGGGGTCCTGAACAGCGATAAACCTTCAAAGAAATTAAACAGGAAATAGTTCATGTAGTAGCCCTCGGGCCAGTACAGGCAAGCCAAGATGTTAAAAATATGGTCTACACTGCAGCTGGGGAGAACAATCGTACCTGGAGCCTCTGGCAGAAAGCACCAGGAGAGACTTGAGGTTGACCCATAGGGTTTTGGAGTTGGGGATACAGAGCATCTGAGGCTCACTATACTCCAACTGAAAAGGAGATACTGGCAGCATATGAAGGGATTAGAGCTGCTTCAGAAGTGGTTGGTACTGAAGCACAGCTCCTCCTGGCACCCCGACTGCCAGTGCTGGGTTGGATGTTCAAAGGGAGGGTCCCCTCTACACATCATGCGACTGATGCTACATGGAGTAAGTGAGTTGCACTGATCACATAGCGGGCTCAAATACCCAGTCACCCTGCAATTTTGGAAGTAATCATGGACTGTCCAGAAAGCAAAGTTTTTTGAATATGGCCAGAAGAGGAGGCGACGCATGCTGAAGAGGCCCCAGCATATAATAAACTGTCAGAAAATGAGAAGTAATATGCCCTGTTCACTGACGTCGTATTGTGGGAAAGCATCAGAGGTGGAAAGTTGCTGTATGGAGCCCTATAGGACAAGTCATAGAAACTGATGAAAGAAAAGTTGAATTGAGTCAGTTTGCAGAAGTGAAGGCCATCCAGATGGCTTTAGACATTCCTGAATGAGAAAAGTGGCCAGTGCTCTATCTTTATACTGATTCATGGACGGTGGCAAATGCCGTCTGGGGTTGGTTACAGCAATGGCAGCGGATGAACTGGCAGTGCAGAGGCAAACCAATATAGGCTGCCACATTGTGGCTAGATATTGCTGTCTGGCTAGAGAATCTGGTTGCAAAAGTATTCCATGTAGATGCCCACATACACAAGAGCTGGGCCATTGAAGAACAATCAGCAGGTGGATCAGACTGCTAAGATCAAAGTGGCTCAGGTGGATTTGGTCTGGCAGCATAAGGGTGAATTACTTATTACTCAGTAGACCTGTGACACCTCAGACCATCAGGGAAGAGATGAAACATATAGATGGGCTCATGATCAAGGGGTGGGCTTGATCATGTATACTATTGCACAGGTTATCCATGAATGTGAAACATACGCTGCAATCAAACAAGCCAAGTGGTTAAATCTTCTCTGGTGTGGAGCATGATGGCTGAAATATAATATGGGGAGGCCTGGCAGAGTGACTGTACCACACTCCCACAAACTCGACAAGGCAAGATCACAATGGTGGAAGCAACCACTGGATGGCTGGAAACATCCTGTGGCCCACGCCACTGCCTGGAGCATGATCCTGGGCCTTGAAACGTGAGTCTTATGGGGGGAGGACTGAACAAGTGGCTGTGTGGTGCTTACCTGCTGGCTGAACACTATGTCCCATACCTTATAGTATGACACTGCTAGGTTTTTTTCTTAATTTTGCAAAACAATTTCAGAATCTCAAGTTATGGACCGGAACAGGATTATGAAATTATAATAAAGGATGCAATCTAGCTACTGTACTAAAAATGCTGTTGCTATTTTCAGCTGACAGATCTTTCTTCATTACTCCATCTACAAATACCTGGCTTGTTTTTTTGAAGTCACTATAGTCACCACACAAACTTGATACTGGACACTGCTTCCAGACAGTTTTCTGTCCAATACAGAATGAAGGTTATATTTGGAATTGGCTCAAGAATTGCTTTGAAGCACTTTTATAAAGAAACTCCACTAATTCATAGGTTTGAATTTATGTTACTTTTGAGATTATTCATCATAAGTAATACAACATTTCTTTTTCACAGCGTGAGTGTAACCACATGATAATGGTATGTTCTTTTCCTGCAAATAAGCCATACCAGGCAGGAAACATTGGCAGCTGTGCAGGTGAAGACACAAGATGGTGGTAATGACTGTAATGAGTGATACAAGGGATAAGCTTCAATAAGCAATTGTCACAGCACTTGCTGTCTGAAGGAATACTGCTGTTTGACACATTTATTTATAGGTTCTGACATTTTAACGCTAACCTGCATATCCATCTTAATACATGTTGTTTTCCTCTTTCCTCATGTCAAAATAGCAATTAATTTCCAGTCTACCATTGAGAACAATGCACCGAGATAAAGTTCAAGCAGTGTTTTATAAGTGCTCAGGAACGTTGAGTCATTTACAGAAGTAGAAATGTTAAGTTCTTGACATTGATTTATACCTGCTTCATGTGCAATCTGCAATTTTCTCATTAAAAAGTGAGCCTTACTGGTTCATGTCATTTTGTCTTTGACTTTTGGTTTGCTACTCTGTGTAAATTGGTTTGCCATGAATATGTCACACTGGGATTTCAAATATTGAGTTAATTTCAGTCTGGACTGGGACAAGAAGAAGGGGAGGAAGTAAAAAAGGAAAAAGAGAATACAAATAATGTTGCCAGGTCACTGATAGAGGGTATTTTGGGTGTATAAAGCAACTTCATGTTCCAGATTCTTACATCTTTTGGATAAGCTTTCCATACCTGAAGTGCATTAGGTGATACAATTAACATCAGTCAAAGGCACTTTTCTATTTTCTCCATACATTGCCCATAGGAGGATGAAGTTTGTCTTGATGTGGACAAAAATTTCTCCTGCCTTTAGCTCTTGACCTCAAGGAGGACACATAGAAGTTCTTTTATTAGAAGTCCTAGTACCTTCTAATCATAGAAAACATCCATATTTACCTTCCTTCCCCTCTAGTCTTCTTAGTAGGCTTTTCCTGAAAGTTTTCTAGTTATGAAAGTGCAACCAGTGTAAACATACTGTATGACCTGAACAACAGACAGCACTTGAACTCAGTCTATCAGCTGCTATTGACCAGTCTCCTTTAAATCACTTTCCTTAGCTATGCTTTTCTAAAGAAACAAAACAAGCATTCTCATTGCATTTTTATGAATTCTTAAACAAAAAAAAAAAATTTGAAATTCAGCTGTTAAAATGCTGTGCTAGAGCTCAGTTCTGCGATAGGGAATATGGTAACCATTGGGTTGAAGTGAAGCAGACTATAAACATGTCTGGAAACAGCAGAATAGCTCACATTAACCTCTCCATAGGATGGCAGTTTAGTCCTTCTGGTTGAAAAGCCTTAGTTCCCAAGTGAGTCATTTTGAGCGAGTTAAGGTAGGTCACATAGTATGTACTGCAGGAAATTCACTACCTGCTGGTCTCTTCTGAAGCTTTTGTTTTGATCTTTCTAGGATACCTGGTGGCTGGACATTATGAGAATAGTGTGGAGTCCAAGTTTAAGCTGGCAAAAGAACCGTTAGGAAGGCATCTAGCATAGAAGAGATATGCAAAACCATTAGGCATATCTCCATTTGTCTAATCAAAAGGAAATCTGTTTCTGAGAGCTGGAAGGCATGTGATCTTATTCCTCACCAGTAACTCCATAACAGTTGTGTGGTTCTGCTTTCTCAACTATATTAGGATTTATCAATCAATTAAATTTTTGAGACAGAATTATTGAGACAAACCTCCATACTTAATCATAGCTGACCTCAATAAAACATCAGTAGCTGAATTGCACTCTGTTTGAGGAGTATAAGGTAACAACAGCTGAAAACCAATGCAAATGCATATGTTTCTTGGAATCAAGGAATGTCTCCCTCATCTGATTTCTACACGAGCCTGTCAATAGCTCCTCCACAAATGACATTCAATGGCTTGTTATTTAAATACTTTGTATTGCATTACACAAACAGGATTTAATAGGGAAATAATACATCTTCGTTCTTGGAGGTAATAGCAAGACTTATATGGTAGGAGTTTGGTCAGTACACTCAACAGGAGTTAATAGAAACATTCTCTCTTGAAGAGTTTGCAGCACCATGAATGAACACCTGGTGGGATTTGTGCTGAGTCACAGTTAAATTTGTGCTGTTGAGAAAAAGACATCACTTAGGCTTGACAATGTGTGAAATAATTTTAATTTTTATGATACAATTGACTCTGAAACTGATACAGATACTCACTTTGCTGTCATAAGCCAGGGCATTTTTTTGTTGTTCTGTTAAAAGTTTGGATTGTGTCAGAATTGGTGAATACTATGACCAGCTTCAAGCTTTGACTAATACAGTATTGGCTCAGTTATTCTGACAGTCCCTAGGCAATTTTTTCTCTATATGGCAGGTTAATAAGATCAGCGCTCAGCTCTCTTCCAGAACTCCCTCCTTCCAAAGGGATGTAGATGTGGAAATAAACTGCAGTGAACACACATGTATGCTATGAATTAAATGAAATAACTATGTGCAAGAAGGAACATAATTTATATCTTAAAACCTTTTACCTAGGAAGCAGAAATCAGAAGACACTTATATTGCAAGAAGTCATCTGGGAACCTTAGTCAGCTCCATCCCTTATGTGCTTTATGATGAGCCTGAAGTTCTAGTGACAGAAATTCAGTGGAGAATACGGACAAGGATCCTCCCAGGAGTGTACAGTTATTTGCTTAATTACCTAATATACTTAGAGAAGCAGGATACCTCTGATACCAACCACTGCAACACAGTATATAATTTCAGCAAGGAAATTCCTGAGGGTGTGACTGGGGGATCCTTCTTTCCTGTACTATGCCCCTCTGTAACATTTATCAACTTGCAAGTCTCTGTGTGAGTGTGTCATATGGCTAATGTTCTTTTAAATGCAGTTTCTGGCATTTAATGCAATTAAGTGAGAGTGCCATTACACAAACAATTATCCCTAGGGCTCAAAACCTTGAAGTAATCAAATAAAATAGCAAACTTCAAACAATAATAAGGGTGCACAGAAGTTTGACAAGGAGGCAGTCAAATGCCAATAAAATTGAGCAGAGAAGCACATTGCTAATGAAACATTATAAGCTGGAGTGTAAGCTGCCTAACTCTAGGGAACCGCTGTAATGCTGAAGTATAAATTAATACGGTGCAGAGAAAGAAAAAGAATAGGAATAACAATAAATGGAATGCAGTATATACTTGGCATCTGAGTTTTGATCAACTTGAAAGGCAATTACTTATTCTTGAGTATGTGAAATTGCCTACACCATTGTTTGGGAGTGTTCCCACAAGTGCATTGCTGTTCTGAATAGTGCTGTCCAGGAGTGTTCCATTGATACCATTTCTCTCATGGAAGTGTATTATATTTGTACCATTTGCATGAGCTTCTCAGCTTCAGAGTGGACTTTCTGCTTGCTCACACTAGCCTGCTGGATCTAGGCCCTTGCTGGGTAAGTGCTCAAACTACCAGAGACAAACATTGCTTTCCCTATGATAGGATGAATTATTTATTAACAGAGAATGTGTTGGATCTAACAGAAGAGTTTGTCATTATGGCTCAGTTCTGGAGGTATTTGCTGAAGATGTGAAACCATATTGAAATGACTGTTCTTTAATCACTTTGACAGCCCTCTCACTTAGGTATGAAAAAAACCCAACACATAAACCACACAAAAACCTGCATACCTCAACGCATATTTTTTATTCAAGTAGATTTGCATGAGACATCTTCATTACCAAGCTGACAGAAAGATAAAAATCCTAATGGAAGGGAGGGGAAATGGAAATCCCTTTTTCAAATGTGAAATACAAAGAAGAACTTTCTTTCCCATTTACTACTGGACAGAGAACAGGTAATCTAGGATTATTAGAGGCTAAGATCTGTAACACTCTCCTGACCTTTGGTTACATGAGTTGAAGACTTTTTTTGCTTACTAGTTTTGGCTAGAGTCTCTGTGAAGTCTTAGTCATCCAAAGTAAAGTTGTCAGAGAGAACTACCAAGGGACTTCTGTACATTTTGGTCAATAACGTAAAGTGGAAGTAAAACCAATTTTTTTCTGTTTGAGTAACAAAATAAAGAAGAAGAAGAGCAGGACCTTGCTTTGAAAGCTTATTGTGCTTAAATATAAACAGGTTAATATGCCTGTTAAATTCAACATGATGGACGTAGGCTTGTGGGTTCCAACATGCTTAAATGGTACTTGATATCAAGATCTTTCCATTTTTTCTGTGTTATTTATTCTGGATCTGTGGAATTCATCACAAATTCTCGTGCTACTACCAAGGAAACCAGTCTTGTAAGACTTAGGAATTACTTGCAGAAGAAATATGAGCTGTAGGCATGATAGCCATCTCTGTCATGAGTTTGAAGATTATTCTTGCAGAAGGATAAAATAGGCAATAAGGATGGCACAATACTGGCACAACAATGCTGAGTTATCAAATGTACCAGTATAGCCATATGGTTCATCCTGCTGGTACATTTAGTGGCTTTCACGTGTGCGTATGGTATGGCCTAGAACAGTTTTGTATTCACAGACCTCTTGTGTAAACAGAAAGATATCATGGGCAGTTTTTAACCTCTTTTTCTGTGTTTCATCTTTCTCTGCCTGTTATGACTTTCTCCAGAGGAGGAGAGTAGTTGAGGATCTAACCTTGGATCAGCCAAACACAAAAAGTAAGCCTTTTTTTGAAGATTTCTGAATTATGCCGTTCCAAACACTTGCGCTCTCTGTCACTCATCCTTCTCAGCGACTCTATATGGCTTCCACATGCTTTCTGTTAGCTGTTTGTTTTCCAGGCTAGAGCTGTCTATGTTTCAGTAAAATGCATATCACATACCAAAGTGCATGCGTGAAGGTAACAGCTGAAAGCAAACCTTAGGTGTTTGTGCTCTGTGTCAGGATGTTATGATACCAGTCAGGTCTCTGAGGAACCAGAGATGTAGGTTCTCCACAATGAGTTGTTTAGAGATACTGCCATCTGTGAGCACTGGGTTCTTCTTATAAAAAACTTAAAATATCCAAACCGTTGGAAGTCATCTTTAAAAATAAACTTGAATACTTGAACTCAAGTTATGAGACAGCTATAGGAAAGGGCTTTACTTCCAAAGAGGCTTGCACGAGTACCAAAAACTGAGGACAAGGTTTTCTAAAGTATGGCACAACATCGAAGATATAAACCCCAGTTTTAGCTGGATGATAAAAGAGGAGGTAAGGAAAAGGGAGAAATAGATAGATTTCTGTCCAGACTTAATCCAAGTAGGAGTACATTACTGAAGGCATGAAACATAACCAGCTGTTTATTGTTCAATGAATTTTTTGCTTCTTGTATTTCTTCCTACTATTTAATATTGAAACATTTGAACTTAGTCCTTCAAACATATCACACATGAATTTACCAAGGAATTCAGAGCCTTTTCTCACAGGGATTTAGTTGTTGAGGCTTATTCTATGATATATCTGTAGATCTGCAAACATACTGCATCAAAAAAATTCCAATTTTTATAATTCTTTTCCAATAATTAGAGTATCAGGCAGAAACACTCCCCTTGCAGTAGAATCTGAATGTCTTTTTTTTCCTTTTGATAAAGTTGTAGAGCGTTACATAAGAACCAGAACTGCATTAAAAGAACATATAATCTTCAGAGTTGTAAAGCTAAGAAACAGTGTGGACTTGAGGAATGATTATGAGAAAAGAGCTATAAGTGTGGTAAACATAGTTAATGTGCACTGCATAAAAATCAACTTCTGCATAAAAGGCAATCTGGTGTTATCAATGCTGTAATCTAAGTTCCTCAGCCTTGCTCGTTTCCCTTATGAATGTTTTCCTATTCATTCCAAAAAATGAAGAAGCATTTTTTTAGAAAAACAATTAGGAAGGGGAGAGCTATCCTAAGCGGGAATCTGTGCTGAGATCTTGTTAAGTGCTTCTAGTTGATAAATTTGTCTTGATGTTCAAAAGGCTAACTCATGCTGAAGAACAGCTTCTTGGATGATGACAACTCTGGCTTGAAAAAAAAGAAAGTATAGTGATTTTTCTTTGTTCTAGGAGTCTGCACAAAGATTTTGCATGAAAATCTGAAGTATCCATCTTCTCTCACCAAGAATCTGTGGATTCAAACTTTAAAGACCTAGGACACAGGTTGTTAAATTATGAATGAAATAAGTAATTTCAGAGGTTCACTTTAATTTGGAGGACACTGCAGTGCTGCACAATTAAAAAGTGATTATTGCAGTAACAGAATACCTCTGCCTCTTTTTGCCTTTTTAGTCCACATTTTCTTGTTCTGCTCCACATCAGACATGGATTAAAACGTAGCCCTTTCCTCTTTTCAGATTCTGTATATATTCAGAAACTCTTCTAGAATTTCTTTCCTTGGACATCATATACACTAAAAAATGTCCATTGTATTACTTTTTTCCTTCCAGATTTCTGACTGATAAGCTTTTATCTGTGCAATTCTAATCAGCTGCTAAACCAGCTCCTTTTTGTGGTTGGCACATTGGTGTCTAGGTTCATCAGACCTCAGAAATATGAAAAGTTTCCTACAACTAGTTTTCTGCTCCTAGGTTTTTACTTGATTGTGAAATCTACTACTTTTTGTGTGTGTGTATATGTCTTTCATCTGAAACTTTTGTGTGTGCCCTACTGCTACCTGGCAATAGGTCTTTGCAGTGTAGTAGAACAAACATTTACCTCTCATTCGCACACAGCTATGTCACTGCCTTCACCTTTTCATCTCAGATGTTTAGATTTTTCCTCCAATGACTGTGATACCAGTATTCCTTAAGATAATGCTGGGTATGGCGGGCATACAGCACCCAAACAGTTCCTGATCTTCTGGGACCTAACCACTGGTCCTGAATCCATCCTTTCCTGTTTATTTCTATATATGGCAAAGACAGTTCCTACCGATATTTTAGGTAACTTGGCCTAACACCACCACCATGAATAGTAGAAGCTGAAGAAATAAATGTACATTTTGTGACCAGTCTACCTGATGATATATCTAACTTGGGCATATTACTGGCTTTAAAAGGTTAAATTACTGTAATTTTATTGGTTATGAATGGAAGCTGGCACTTGTAATTTCAGAGCACTGCCAAAAAGTCAATATTAGAAGATTACTGGAGCCGATTTGGAAATGTGCTGCATACCTGCCGGATAGCAGCTTATATCACATTGCTTCAATCTCTGTAATGGTAGCACACTTGTATGATCTGCTTATCTTGTAGTAAGTGATTAGTACATTCAATTTTAGAAAGAGAGAGTTGTTTCATTTTTGTTGACTAACTTTTAGCCAATATGTGATTCATAGAATCATAGAATAGTTTGGGTTGGAAGGGACCTTTAAAGGGCATCTAGTCCAACCCTCTTGCAATGAGCAGGGACATCTTCAGCTAGATCAGGTTGCTCAGAGCCTTGTCCAACCTGACCTTGAACGTTTCCAGGGATGGAGCATCTACCACCTCTCTGGGCAACCTGGGCCACTGTTTCACCAATGATGTTGTGAAAAATTTCTTTCTTACATGTAGTCTAAATCTGCCTTCTTTTAGTTTAAAACCATTACCCCTTGTCCTGTTGCAACAGGCCCTGCTAAAAAGTCGGTCCCCATCTTTCTTATCAGTGCCCTTTAAGCACTGGCAGGCTGCAATAAGGTCTCCCCAGAGCCTTCTCTTCTCCAGGCTGAACAACCCCAACTCTCACAGCCTGTCCTCACAGCAGAGGTGTTCCATCCCTCTGAGCATTTTGGTGGCCCTCCTCTTTCCATGTCCTTCCTGTGCTGAAGGGTCCAGAGCTGGACGCAGCACTGCAGGTGGGGTCTCACGAGAGTGCAGTAGAGGGGCAGAATCCCCTCCCTCCACCTGCTGGCCACGCTGCTTTGAATGCAGCCCAGGAGACGGTTGGCCTTCTGGGCTGTAAGCACATATCGCTGGCTCATGTCCAGCTTTTCATCCACCAGTACCCACAAGTCCTTCTTGGCAGGGCCACTCTTGATCTCATCATCCCCCAGCCTGGACTGATACTGGGAGTTGCCCTGATCCAGGTGCAGAACCCTGCACTTTGCCCTGTTGAACCTCATGAGGTTCATGTGGGCCCGTTCCTCGAGCTTGTCCATGTCCCTCTGGATTACATTCCATCAATCAGGACTGTCAATCAAATCACTCCACTTGGTGTCATCTGGAAACTTGCTGAGGGTGCACTCGATCCCACTGTCTATGTCATTGATGAAGATATTAGAAAACATTAGTCCCAGTACAAACCCCTGAGGGACACCCCTTGTCACTGTGGTGACAATCACTGTGCAATTATTTCACGTAGAAATGCCTTTTAGTTTTACTTCAAGAAACATTTCTCCAAACCTATATAAAGTACATCATGGAAGGCAAAGAAAATTAATTAGAACATTTAATTCAACTTCTAAATGAGGAAATGAGTCTGAGTTTTAATGCTAGTCTTGTGCTCACTTTAGAAAAATAATCTGTTCTTCTTTGGATTCAGAGTATGTAGTTAGACTTACATCACTGATTTAAGTGACAAATCCCTGGCAAATGAATTCCTGGCAGGCAAGTAAAAAGTCATTGAATTTTGCATATATTTCTTAGATTCATTGGCCACAGAATGGGAAAGAGAATCTTGTTCATGTTCTTCCTTCTTAGAGCTAGTCAGGGAATGTCTAGACTCTGAGTTTTACTCTTCAATAACTAAAAATATTTGCATAGGAAGTAGAATACCTTCAACCAGAGTGAATCTTATCTGCAACACCAACAAACTAATTTGCAGACTATCCATACTTTTGAGTCAAGTAGATTCAAAACTCAACTTTTGAAACCTGTTCGCCAGCACTAAGGTGGCTACCTTAAGTCTCTTAAGTGTAGAGTGTAGGAGAAGAGAAAATGAAGTCCATTACACTCAAAACAAAACAAGAAAGCAAAAAAGCATGGTAACTGCCCTGAAAATGCACAACAATGTTGGAATGAACAAAATAATTCACTTGGTGTGAAATGATCTTTGCTGAACTTAAAAATAAGAGATGTGTGTGGAGTTCATTTGGCTCTTTCTCTGTTTGCTCATTCGGGTTTGTTTTGTCCTGCTGTTGAACCCAGAAATCAAATATTTGCACTTTACTAGTCCATTATAACTCTCAGCACTTGGCCATCCTTGACCACATATGAGGACAGTTCCCTCGGTGGGGACAAGGATGAGAATTATTTCTGTTTTTCTCAAGAAAAGAATCAATCCACTGAAGCCTCAGAGGAAATCAGCCACCTCAAGGCACTGGCTATTGAAGAATTTCTCTCCCTTCACAGCTGGATCATCTTTGTCTCTCTGATGATCTTGCATGAGAGTAGTAGTATCTGTTGTGCATGGAAGTTGGCTTCTCAGTGAAGGTCTGCCACCTGCGGCTACTGTTTCAGGTTGTACTAGTCCTGGTCATCCCTGACTCTAACATCTCTCTTTGTACGTTCCCTAGCCTTGATTGAATACCTCTATAATGTGGTGTTTGGTCCTACAGAAATCATACTGAACCTTAAATTGCGATACACTTGTTTGAAACTTTATGAGATGAAAGATGTTGATAAAATAGTTGTTTGTCTGTGGAGCTCTGCTGGGCTAGAAGGATAACATATTATACTTAATATAGATGGCAGTGCTTACTTCTGTAACGACTTCTTGCATTTTGTTATTGTACAAAAGTGGTTTTGGGATCAGACCAGATCCCATTTAATGCCAAATCAGTTCTTGAAGGAACTAGAGCTCAGGTTGTTTCCTTGCTCTGGGATCCATTCCCCCAGCTTTCTCCTGACAGCATCAGTCTCCTGACACCTGCTCAGCTTGGCTCATGTCATTGCAAGCTTTTTACTTTTGTCTTCAAAGTTTAGAAAAGTTCTCACTACAAATATATCTGCAATATGTACATTGGAAAATAGAATTATGTCAAAAATATGCTGAGAATAACTTATACTTTTCTCTCCTTTTATCCCAGGAGATAAATTAAATAAATACACCAAACCACAAGCTATCTCTTTCCCACCGTCCCCGTGCTCCCACCTCCCAATAAGATATGGTGAAATTATATATGGTTGAAATACATCCCAATATGGGATAAAATAACTAAAGTGCTTGTGTTCACTAGAGAAATATGTTCATTTTACAGTGTGCTTGGAATAAAAGCATGTAGATGCATTTTACAGATTTGGGCCAGCTCATGTTGGCATAATCCCTCTAGACATAGCCTGTTTGACTGAGGACCTACTTTTTAGTCCTGCTGAGAGGGAGCTAGTTGCAGCCTGCTGGAGTACATCCTATCATAGTATCAGATCCAGCACATGCTATAGCAGCAGATGGTCCAGATGTGACCTGAAACATAAGCTGGTGGCATCAGTACCCCTATTTGTTGACACAATACTTTAAGCCCCTATTTTCAAATCCTTAATTCCTTGCACTTTGGTTGTTTAAACTTCTCCTTTCCCTTGTTTTAGCAACAAGAAAATTCAACAAAAAATTTTGCCATCTTAATGTATTTGCCTCAGTTACGTTTAATGGCATATATTTCATTTTGCAGCTCTTTGGCTGTTTGGTGTACTATCCTTGGTTATGTAAATGCTTTTAAATATCTATTTATTGACAAAGCAAGAATAAATGAAGCTTTCATTCTGACACCTGATACATGAATCTCTACAGCTAGAAAATGTTACACTCTTGACTGCTGTGCCTGGATCCACCAGGATTCAGGCAGAAGGATTTCTTCCTACTGAGATGCTGGAAATGTTGCTCATTTCTTCAGTTTTCCACAGATTTTCTTTGTTACCCTGGGTAGTATTTTTGTGCTATAGTAACAGCCCTGGCCTTTTGCTGCAAGCACCAGTGTTCTATCATTTTAAAGTAAAGTACAGACAGACACAGGGATAAAACCATCACCCTGTCTCCTGACCATGCTTCTTAGGTCTGCCAAAATTGTTACCTTGCCTCAGGTGAGATGAGCTAGAGGAAATGTGCCAGGGATGTTCAAGGGCCCAGGCACCTCAAGTGTAAGAAATTTTCCAACCCAGACTATTCTATGATTTAGGCTGCACTGCATGTCTTCCAAGGGGAAACAACTTTTGTTGCCTGAGTAGCTCTAGTGAGGACTAAATTTCATGGTGAAATATTCCAGTGAAGACTATAGCAGAAGAAAAAATTTGGATTAAGGGAAAAACTTTCAGTAATATTTACATCTTGTTCTGACTACTGTCACTTGCCTAAGGTAGTTCAGATAATAATTTTGGAGTACTACTTTTGGGCTTTAAATGGTATGGACTTTCTGTCCCACTTGTTTTGTGCTTTGTCTTTTATTTGTTGGACTTGAGCAATGAATTGTAAAAGGAAGGGCTAGTGGATGCAGGCTGTCAATATCAAATTGGAAGACTTGCTTGAAAGAGACCATGTACAGTCGCTGAATTTTATTTGGTTAAAATATGGGTCAGACTTCAGAACACTTGAGCTACTGAGCTAACCTGTGAGCAGTTCAGATAATGCTAATGTGGTCTTTATCTTCAAGAACTTTGAAAATGCATGATGAGCACTTCAAAATAACTGCTCTGCCACCTCTTTGGAAAAATCTGGTATTTACAAATTCAAAATTTTAAATGGAAAAGAAACCCCACCCACAAACCAAAAATATCAAAAATACCCCCAAACACCCAAAATACCCAAAACAATGTCCTGAAACACTATATTAGATAATCAAGGGAAAACAGAGAGAGAATGAAGTAGCTTCAACAAACAGGTTGGCCTGGACAAGCTCGAGGAATGGGTCTATGTGAACCTCAAAAGGTTCAGCAAGGCAAATTGCAGGGTTCTGCACCTGAGTCAGGGCAAACCCCAGTATCAGTACAGGCAGAGAGACAAAGGGATTGAGAGCGGCCCTGCCGAGAAGGACTTGTGGGTACTGGTGGATGAAAAGCTGGACATGAGCCGGCAATGTGCACTCACAGAAGGCCACCTGAATCCCTGGCTGCATCAAAAAAAGCATGGCCAGCAGATGGAGGGAGGGGATTCTGCCCCTCTACTGCACTCTCGTGAGACCCCACCTGCAGTCCTGCATCCAGCTCTGGAGCCCTCAGCACAGGAAAGACATGGACCTGTTAGGGTTAGTCCGGAGGAGGCCACCAAAATGATCAGGGGGATGGAACAGCTCTGCTGTGAGGACAGGCTGCAAAAGTTGGGGTTGTTCAGCCTGGAGAAGAGATGGCTCCAGGGAGACCTTATTGCAGCCTTCCAGTGCTTAAAAGAGGCCTGTTGCAACAGGACAACGGGTAATGGTTTTAAACTAAAAGAGGGAAGATTCAGACTAGATCTAAGTATGAAATTTGTCACAATGAAGGTGAAACAGTGGCATAGATTGCCCAGAGAGGTGACAGATGCCCCATCCCTCAAAACATTCCAGGTCAGGTTGGATGGGGCTCTGAGCAACCTGATCTAGTTGAAGGTGTCTCTGGTCATTGCAGGGGCATTGGACTAGATGACCTTAAATGGTCCCTTCCAACCCAAAGATTCTGTGATTCTATCATTCTATGTTTGTTCCCATGGAACAGATGGAGACTTGCCAGAGACAGCCGAGTGCGGATGCTGATTAGATTTCTCCTGCTCTGAGGTTTCCTGCAGCTGTTGCTCTGGGAAAAAGTTCTGTGTGTTTGTCAGGTGATTCCAGCAACCTGTGAGTAAAAGTCTGAGTGGAAAAAACCCAGTAACAGTCATATCTGTGGTGTGTTTCCTTCAGTCTTTTTTTCTTTCTGTTTCAATTTTAAGTTCTTTTCTGGACCCATTAAACTCAATTTTCTTACCCTTAGATAGACTGCTTAATAGCATAGATAGCCCTAAGAGCAGTTTTCCTTGTCTGGACGAGTGGCTGTGAGTCTGTGTGATTATGTGGCACACAAGCTTTATTAAGATGTTTATATAAGGAGTAAGTTCATAATCTGACAAAGGTATTGGAATATGAGTTTCTGGTGACACAATATGGAGCTGTTGACCACAATTATTTGCTTGGAAATGAGCAGAGCAAGATTTGCCATGTATGAACATGTGACAGAAAGAGACAGATAAACTCTGCAGGGCTCCTGGGGTTCAGGCATGCTCTCCTGCATCCTTTTGTTGCTGGAAAACCTTCTTGCCTTTCAATGGAGCATATATTTTCTTGTTCTTGTCCAGAAATACCAGCTTGTGTATCTGGATCTTGCAGCTCATGTCAAGAGAGGTACCGAGGATCTGGACATTTCATAGACTCAAATCCTTACCTCATATGTTTGCTATGTCCTTCTATAAAGCATGTTTTCTTAGCTAAGGAACCTGAAAAAATTCTAGACCTAAGCCAAAGTAAAAGAAAAAAAAAATGAATGCATCTATTGTCAATACTCAGGACGGAGGAACCGCAAATATTTGCAGAAGACACAAGTGAAAAAAGGAAAAAACCAAAACAGACTTTACCTTGTTAAAGCTAGAATAAAGATCTCCCTCCTTATGCATCCATCTGCTTGCCAGGTATTCACCTGCCAGGGTTTTTACCTTTCTGCATATTATAGGTCTCATGCTAAAACCATAAAAAAAAAAAATTAATCTTATTTTTCTAATCTCTCTAGTCTCTCCTTTGAAATCCTCTTCAGGCACAATACAGCTTAAATCTTTTCTGAATATGAAAGACAGACATACATTGCAGGTAGCAAGATTCAATTCTCTCCTGAATAAAAAAGAAAGGAGGACATTTTAGTAAAAGAGAATTTGACCATTACTCTTCAGCAAAATAAATGGTATTTTACTTCCTGGAAACATCACTTCTAGATATGGTGTCACACTAGGTACTTGATCAGCCAAATAACAGCTCCTTGTCTCCTGATGTATATAGTGGCCCTTTATGAAAAACATTTCTGTATTTCAGTTGTACATTTTCATTAATTCCCTATGTTAATATCACACAGAATAAAGACATTAAATGGTATAAGTAGTTGTAGCTCATTACTGGTATTGATTGAAAGAAAACAGAATGCTACTTATTTGCTTTGGGAAAACAGGGAAATGAGCAAGTCACTTCTGAAGATCTTACCTCTAAAATATGTCATAGCTAAATGTGTGTATCGTTGTCCAGACAATCAGGCTTCTGGAGTGGAGGAAGTAGGTTCATCAGCTTTCAAGCTCCCATCATGTTTGAAGACTAGTATTTTAAAGTGAAGTTCTAAAATATAGAGAGTAATGCAGTGAATGAAACCAAATTAGCATGGACTTCTGGCACTTCATAAGAATGTAGTAACTAAATTCTGATGAAACTGAAGTCCATAGTAATTTCTAAATTAATTTTAAATTTGAACATTTCTACATGATGGGAATATCTAGGAATAGTAACAACATGGATGAACTTGCACCTGCAATTTAAGCGTTACAGGAAACTCGTGGCTGGTTGGCTGTGGCCAACTCTATCTGCCATGCCTTCTGCTGGGGGTGTTTTTGAGACAGTTTGGTTTATTTTTGAGATGGAAATCTGGGGTACTCATGGTGTTTAGATGTGATCTTATGGGGCTAAATTATCAGAAGTGTTAGTTCTGGCATTCTGTATGTTGATGCTACAGCCCCATATCTATGTAGCCTGTCAGAATCAGATCTACTATTTCATGTTTATTGGCATCCTCCTCCAGGCAGCAAGTATACAGTATTTAACCATCTTTGAATATGTATCCATCTGTATTATACAAACAGCTTAAAGCAAAACTCTTTTTCTCATTGGTGAAATTGGCACCAGTGAGGGTGCCCAGATACCACTGAGTGTTAAAAAAGCACCGCTGGCTGTTGCATACATTTACAAGATCACAGATCAGGGTCTCACTGTAATAAGAACTATATGAAAACAGAATGTTTTTTACTGTGAGGGTCTGTTTGTTAGGACAAGAGGGAGAAAGAATGAAACTAAGATAGAGGGAAAGATAGTGGAGAATGTCACTAGGCTTCAGATGGCCAAAACTAGGTGGCTCTGCCTCAAGAAAAACAGACTTAGCAGGGGGAATTTAACTTAATTTATTGTCAGTTAACATAAACATTTAATTACTGATTTGGACAATGAGAAGCAAAGACAAACATTTGAAAACTAACTCCTCCCCCTTTCCCAGGCTCAGTTTCACTTCCGACACCCTCATCCTTACATAAGTAGTAAAAAAGGGAAAGTATTTGCTTTCTGACCTGACTTTTTTGTAGTAAATCTTTGTATAACCATGAAAGAACAAGGAAAAGACAATAGTTTTATAAGACCATTTGAAAGAGCTAGGAAAAAGTGGATGGACCATGGAGCTGAGTTCTCTTCCTCTGGTCTGAAATTAATACAACAATTTTCAGACAAAGTTCAAGCTTAAAATCACTGGCATTCTGGCTAGTTTAATTTCTTTTAATCTCTTTACTTTATTAGCATCGATACCTTGAAGTTTAAACAGTTATTCCAAACCCCTGTTCAGACTGAAGTTTGCTCCTTTTTTTTTTGTAACTGATTGATAGCTTTTATACCAGAGTTTGTCTATTTTGTTCAACTCAGTTATTTTCTCTGTTACCGTAATGCCTATGTTTGTGCGCCCTGTCTCTTCTGAAAGTTTTGTTTTTATGTCAGATGGTATGTGAATCAACCCTGTGTTTCACCGAGGGTCCAGCACAGAGAAGCATGTGTCTGTCTGGGTAGGTCTCATTACAGGATTGCAACTAAAACAGTGTGCTTAAAGCTGCCTTGCGGAATATTTGATTTCCAAACACATCGTCTTCCAAACTGTCTGAAATCTGAATGGTTTACACCAACAACGTGGTTCTAATATTATCTTATCTATAATCTAAACATAAAAACACATTGTATGCACCGTCATATTAACCTGTTTACAATGAAACAGCATTTTCCTTTAGAACTGAAATCACCACTAAATGCAGTAGAAATATTATTATTCACTTGATGCCTCTTGAGGGAAAACATACAATATCTCCATTACAAAATATATTAGTTCCACTGTACTTATCTGCAAATTATTGTTATGTTTTGCAATGGTTATAACAACAGAAGATTAGCTTAGTGATCAATTTCTCATTTATTTGGTGTTTACATTGTTTGAAATTATTGCTTCACATGCCATGTATTCTTCATTTTCTAAAGCTTTCTTTGTTTCTTTCTGCTTAAATAATTTTTTGTTTTTCCTTTCATTGTCATGGGAAGTCTTGCATGTGCTAAGTCAGATTGGCGTACTTCTGTATTAGGCTGTTGCAGTGTTATAATTGTTATTGTTTTCTGTTTCTCATAAGGCACCTTCCTCACATGTTCCCTACTCAACTCTAAGTATTAGACTTAAAACATAGCAGGATTATACTGACAAAAAAGATATCTGCAGTAAATTTTAATACCAAAAGTGGGTAAAAAAACCTAAATAAAAGAAGCCCCTGTTTAACAGAACAGTGTGGAAAGTTATACCTAGATGTTAAAAAAAGATATTTCCCTGTCTTGCTAAAGGGTGAAAAATTGTTACTTTTTTGGGTTTGTCTTCTTTTGTCTGCACAGATTTTCTCATCTTCATTGCAAATAAAGACAGGTCCATCAGCAAACAGTCTGGCATTGAACTGGAGTAGAAGTTTCACAGCCTGGAGAGAACAGAGAGTCAAAGGATGCATTTTACACTTTCATGAGCTCCCACTGGTATCGAAAACACACAACAAACAGTTCCTCGAGTGAAAGTGAATAATCACAATGGCAATTTGGTTATTGCTTGTATTTCAGGGTTATGCCCTCGTGCTGTCAGTGGGACTGTTGAGAGATCTGAACCTGACTGAGTAATGAGCAAGCAGGGGCAACTGAGGCTGAATGTAATGAACCGCTGTCCTGGTTTTGGCTGGGATAGATTTAATGTTCTTCCTAATAGCTGGTGTAGTGCTGTGTTTTGGATTTAGTATGAGAATAATGTTGAGAACACACTGATGTTTTTAGTTGTTGCTAAGCAGTTGTAGTGCTTATACAAAGTCAAGGACTTTTCAGCTTCCCATGCTCTGCCAGCGTGGAGGTGCACAAGAAGCTGGGAGGGGGCACAGCCAGGACAGCTGACCCAGGCTGGTCAAAGGGGTATTCCAGACCATACATCATCATGCTTAGTGTGTAAAACTGGAGTTGGCTGGGGGATGGCAATCGTTGCCTGAGGATGGGCTATCAATCACCAGGTGGTGAGCAATTGTTGCATTGTGCATCACTTGTTTTTTTAATATTCCTATTATTGTTATTATTGTTATTATTGTTATTATTTCCTCTTTCTTTGCTGTCCTATTAAACTGATTTTATCTCAACCCAGGGGAGTGAGTGAGCAGCTGCGTGGTGCTTAGTTGCCAGCTGGGGCTAAACCACGACAACTGCTAAGGAGCCCAGTACATGCTCTTTATCACTGCTGTCTTGGGGGGTGGCCCTCCTCCCCACCTGGGAACACTAGATGGCAGATGATTCCCTTGAGCCTCTGGAGTATGTGTTACCTGTTTTGTGCTTCTTGACCATGCAAGTCTTCAGCCAGTGCAAGGTTAGGAGGGCTCTCCATTCCCTTGTTAAGTGAAAAAACCACACTTCCACTTACTTTATGTATAAAATCTCAGCTTACCGTTAGCCACAATCAAAACATGGAACTTATTTTATATACTTTAAAACATTTTAAAATGTGACATATTTAAGATGCTATATATAAACTTGTCTGTCATATTTGTAGCCAAGCTATGATAGCTATAAAACTAAGAAACCGAATACAATTTACCCATTTGAGCGAAATCTGAGCATTAACGTGATTATGTGATGCTCCAGGTAAAACACTTCAGGATCTGGACTGGGGAACTTGGCATAAGTGGTGCATAGATCAGGAAACATTGGTTATTATTACTGGAAGAACTGAGATAGAATCACAGAATCATGGAATGGTTTGGGTTAGAAGGGACCTTTAAAGATCATCTGGTCCAACCCTCCTGCCATGGGCAGGTACATCTTTCACTAGCTCAGGTTGCTCCATCCAACTTGACTTTGAACACTTCCAATGATGGATGTGCACAACTTCTCTGGGCAACCACTTGTTCCCGTGTCTCATCATGCATATTGTAGTCACACTTCCTTATGTCCAAGTCTAAATCTACCCCCTTTCAGTTTAAAGCCATAGTCCCTTGTCCTGTCACCAGCATTGGTAAAAATTCCCTCTTTGTCTTTCTCATAAGCTCCCGGCATACATTGAAAGGCTGCAGTAAGGTCTCCCCGGACCATTCTCTTCTTCAGGCTGAACAATACCAACTCTCTCAGCCTGTCCTCATAGAGGACAGGAGGTGCTCTAGCCCTCTGATCATTTTCATGGCCCTCCTATGGGCCCAGTCTAACAGGTCCATGTCTTTCTTGCAGTGAGGATCCCAGAGCTGGACACAGTACTATAGGTGGGGTCTCCCAAGAGCAGAATAGAGGGGGAGAATCACATCCCTCGACCTGCTGAGCACCCTTCTTTTTATATAGAGTAGGATACAGAAAAGCTGGAAGAAATTCAGAGACAGGAGAATCATTTGCATCTTGATTTTTGTTGGTCTGCTGGTCTGCTGATGAATCAGAGTTTTTCTGTGTGTGCTACTTACAGGCTAGGAAGGTCCAAACCATAAAATGCTGTATGGTATATTTTAATCCAATAAATGGGTATATGCTGTTAGTAGTATGGATCATAAAAATGGATTTATCATGTCTTCAAAACTGTAATTTTATACAAAGTGATATGAGTATTTTTTATTTATTATTTTATATGGTTATTCACAGAAGCTTTCTTCTATTAAAGTAGAGAAGCTGAATAGAAGTTCATAGAATTCTTCTTATCTGGTCATGTTTGATAGCATAATTTAAATGGAAAGAGGTGTTGAAAAGTTATTTTTAAAATGTAGCTGTGCAAATGGGCTTTAGGAATGGATAAATTCGTAAGTCCAAATAAATATATTAAGTAGTATTCATTCATATAACTTAGTGCAAAAGTACTTGGCTGGTGAAGACTCTTTATGGAGTAGGACCTTGGAAAGCCAGAGCTACTTTTTCCATTGAAGATCCATTTTCTATTCTTCCAATTAGGAGGTGTGACAGTTCCTTCTTGCCTGTCTTCAGGTGGAATGGGCCCATTTTCAGGCACAATGCCTAGGTGTTTTGGTGTATAAACACCAGATTGGCTGGGATGCTCAGGATCCTAGTTCCTTCTTTGGTCCTGTGCTATTCCTGGAGAGACTTGGACCCTATCCTAATACAAGTCTTATTATTTCCTTTTAGGTGTGCCAGTTGTTCTTCAGTATGGAGGACCTGAGAAATACTGCTCTTAACATTTGTATAATTCTCATGATGAGCCAATCGGAGTATCAGGATCAATGTCACCTTTAATACCTCCATGGCCTTCCTCAAAGTACCTCCCTCCAATTTCAGGCCTTTCACCTTCAGCTTGATTATATGAGAATTTGCACCTTTCTCCCTTAAAGGTTTGGGTTTATATTTCAAGCCTCTGCCACTTAATGTTGTCTGTTTATAGTTTAATGCCCGAAATTCTGTTCTACTAGATTCAACACCGGTGTTTGTAACACCTTAACAGAAGCAAGAGGAAATTTTGTTTAGAAGGAAATCATTATAGCAAATACACCCCCAAAAAAGTTATCAGGGGAAATAGCTTGGAGTCTTGTGCAGCTAACGTGAAACTTTTCTTGTTGCACTGATCATATTTTCCTTTATTTCTCCTTGATCTTCCACAAACACTTCAAGACAGGTGCATAATCACCATGTTGAGCAGAGGCCTCTTTGGCTTCATTTACTGGCTAGAAGAATCATGTGAGAAATTCCTGGACATCAGAGGAATTCAGGAAGATAGAGGTCTTTTTCCATGTAATTTGGATTACTTAGCACTGAAACAGCAAGAGAAGAAATATTCTGGAGAATGTGAACTTATGAAAAATGTTTTAATGTGGCCTTTTTTTTCAGGAGTTAGTTAATGTGTTGCAGGACTCACTGATTTATTTGAGTTACTCTGCTTGCAGGACACCTGCCTCCAATACTGTACTTTGGCAGTCTGTAAAATGACGAATTGTCTTCAGATGCTCACACTCATTTTTAAAGCCAGTAATTCCTCAGAATTTAACACTGCACCACTGTTTATTGTGCTGTTCCTAAATCCTCCACAACCTGTGTGCTGCAGCACTGTTTCTGCTGTAGGAAGGAATACCTGTTGAGCAGATATGCTTTTGAAAACTTCCTGCCTAAACCCATAATAATATTATCACCCACAACAGAATTATGGAGAAATATTCACGATTTCAAGGATCTTTGGATGTGAAAATTTTGCTGTATGTATTAACTACTGTCACATTAGAAGAACATTAGAAGCTTTGTTGATGATAAATTGAGAGTAAAAAGTAGCAGGAGCACAGGTGGCAATCAAGAGATGTTTGGTTTGACAGGTAAGGCTGTATTCATTGTTTCAAGAGAATAATCAACTTCACCAGCAAAAGATTAGCTAAATGAAAGAGCCACTGAGATAATGTCTCAGTGTGTCTTGATGAGAAACTCTTCTGAGCATGAACAACCTCGTAACTAATCATATGCCAGAAGTTTTAACTATTGAAAAATAGACTGAAATAAAACAAAAGTCACAAGAATGAGACGGAAAAACATTAAATCTCCCAAAAGCTGCTGGCTTTCCTCAGGCTCCATGGTCTCTAAGTATATAGAATCATAGAATCTTTGGGTTGGAAAGGACCTTTTAAGGTCATCTAGTCCAACCACCCTGCAATCAGCAGGGACAGTTTCAACTAGATCAGGTTCCTCAGAGCCCCGTCCAACCTGACCTTGAATGTTTCCAGCGATGGGGCATCTGCCACCTCTCTGGGCAACCTGTGCCAGTGTTTCATCTCACCCTCATTGTCAAAAATTTCATCTTTACATCCAGTTTGAATATGTCCCCTTTTAGTTTAAAATCATTTTCCATTGTCACTAGAGGCCCAGTTAAAAAGTCTGTCCCCGTCTTTCTTCTAAGCCCCGTTTAAGTACTGGCAGGCTGCAATAAGGTCTCCCTGGAACCTTCTCTTCTTCAGGCTGAACAACCCCAACTCTCCCAGCCTGTCCTCACAGCAGAGCTGTTCCAGCCCTCTAAGCATTTTTTTGCACTCATGTGGACCCTCTCCAACAGGTCCATGTCTTTCCTGTGCTGAGGGGTCCAGAGCTGGACGCAGGACTCCAGGTGGGGTCTCACCAGAGTGGAACAGAGGGGCAGAATACCCTCCCTCGACCTGCTGGCCACGCTGCTTTGGATGCAGCCCAGGACACAGTTTGTCTTCTGGGCTGTGAGCGCACATTGCTGGCTCATGTCCAGCTTTTCATCCACCAGTACCCCCAAGTCCTTCTCCATGGGGCTGCTTTCCATCCCTTCATCCCCCAGCCTGTGCTGATACTGGGGGTTGTCCTGACCCAGGTGCAGGACCCTGCACTTGGCCTTTTACTTCATTCTTGCAGAATCTTAATTTTACTGCCTTATTGGAGTTTGACCACAGAGTCTCATACCTAAGGTGAGCATTGAGTAAAATCAGCTCCACAAAAACATCTTCAGCTGTGCAAGTGTAGCAGAAATACATATTCCCTGCTCTGCAACTGCCTAGCAACAGTTGCTGTTATAGATTTGTAAGCATTGCTTCATGGATTACCCGTGGGAAGGAACTGTGTGCAGCAGGCACAATATGATTGCTTCCATCTCCTATAATTACTCTAATTGGAGGATGGTCAGTGCTTTTAGGCAAAAAGCACTGTGTAAGACTTGTTGGTAATAGTCACAATTTTGATTTTCCAACAGATTAATTTTGGTGTCTGGCCTTTAGAAAGCAGTCTAAAAAAACTGGCAAAACTCAGCTTGGAAGTCAGAGTGCCTGATCTTTCTGCTGCCTTTTATACAGTATCTGCAAACAGGTTTTCAACTTACCTGCAAAAAAAAAAAAAAAAGTCTGTTTGTTCTATACCTGCCCCAAACCTGACTCTCCCCTCCCTCTATTTTGGTTTGAGACCAAAGCAGGGAAGTGATCACCAGCTGTAATTCTTGGCTACAGGTGCGAACAATTCTCCCCTTTACTGCAGGTATTGAGCTGTAGTTAGGAATTACAGGCAGCGAAGTGGTGCCCTGGGAAATGTGAACGTTTAGTGATAACCCAGGAAGCTTCTATGATGCTCTACCAGCCTGTGGTCCCTGCTGCCATAAACTCTGTATCCAATGTTACTAAGAGTAAAAAAATGGTGACTATAAGAAAAAAATAAATAGCCAAAAGGTTTATTTTGTTTATATGGTGAACAATGAATCTCTAATATTATAGACCTCATAGAAGTGAGTATTCACATTTCCAGTTAATACATCTTCATGATTTTACTTTGGATTCAATAGGTCTGTATGAATCAAGTGAATTTGTTTTGTGACCTAATTAAAAAAGCCTAATTCTCTGATAAATGCAGAAGAAATTTGTAAGAATTTTGTCATCAGTCCATTGATTGCCTTTTCATTTTTCCGTTATTGGCTATTCTACAACAAATATTTTATAAAGTGTTCAGTTTGAATGCAATTAAAATGCTGGTATATTTCATATACCCTTTTTAGTATCAGAACAAAAACATAGGACTGCACAGCAGAATACCTTTTTAAATCAAGAGCCTGATTTCCAAATGTGCTGAAAAATTGGAGGAAATTAGAATTGGAGGAAATTAGAACTTCCCAATGTGAGCAGATGGAGGCTTACCACTTTTGAAAAGCAACTCTTAAAGATTCTAATATCCAGTTAATGTGCTCCTGGGCTGCAAATAACCACTGGATAGCTCCATATGTACATAAATGAAAACACACCTTAGAGGCATTTACAGATGGAAATAACTGACCACATGTGTTGAGGTTTTCAAAGGCAGAAGGCCAAGCTGTATAACTTTATTCCTTATTGGTTTGGTTTTTTTCTTGTCATCTTCTTTTTTTTTTATAAATGAAGCCAGAAGTGTTTCAGTTACACGCACAAAATCCATCAAGGGAATAGTTTCTTGCAGCTTACTGCTTTATCTTCTTCTCCTTTGCAGACATTATTGCTGAGAGCTTTATAGTTTTTTTTCTTTGTAACAATTACAAATGTTAACTAGTCCAAACTATGACACCTATAAGGCCTCGGCAGAAAGTCACCATCTCCAAGGCAATTTTTTTTATAATTATATTTTGATGCATCTCTTTTAACCATTATTTTAAAATCTATTATGAACATACATGATGGTTTTCCATGTTGTGGCAGTTTGTCATGGATTTTGCTGTTATTTCCTAACCAAACTATGAAAAAAGATCTTATCAATATCTTCCACTGTTATTTTCCCTCTGCAGGGCAAATTCCAGTCTTTATAGTGAAAAGTATTCTCTTCTTTTATTCTCATAGAGGGATTTGTTGGTTCATTTCCTTACCTCAGCCTGAACTCATGTTATCACTATAACCTTGCAGTTATGGTGAGAAAAATGTACACAATGTTATTATTTGTGTTTTGCCAGATACTGGATTATCTAGCAATATCCTTAGATGCTAGTTATTAGGGATAAATCTAGCTGGATCACACTCCATTCTTGTGATAGTGACATGAATGTTGCACAAAAAACTCACATTCTTCCTACTGCTTTTTTCTGGCAGTCATACAGAAGATTTTTAGCTCAGTCTTATCAAGTCCATTTCTAATGTATTCCAACTTTGTATCTACTGGCATTGGTCTGCCATTTGAGAAATATTCAGACAAACATATGTTTTCCTATGTAAAGGTAAGATTGAGTGGCCCATTTCAGGGGTGCTATAAACATTAATTAGTTCTGAAATATCCATGAAAGGCACAAATTATTTTCTCATATCTTCCTTTGCTTTTGCTTCTGTAGGAATCCATGTGATTATTTTATATGAAATTTTATTACTTATTTTAAGCAGGATTTATGCTTACAGATGTGCCAGTCCAAACTTTTTTTTACTAAGAATATATGAGAATTTCATCGCTCTTACATGGTCATAGGTATTTCTGACATGAAGTTCTGGGGGAAGCATACTTATGGGAAAAAATTATGTGAGAAGGTAAAGATAAATATGAGATTCTCCCTCGCCACCAAAAAGCTTGAAAAAAAGTGGAGAAAGTTCCACTTCCACCTGTTAGATTTCCATGATTTTGATTGCATAGTTGTCAGTGAATTGTATGTCTTTTTTGCCTTTTCAATACTCAACAGACTCCTCATACTTAAGGGACACTTTTATATTGTCCATGAAGGTATGTGAGTCTAGCCATATATATTAAGACTGTGCTTTGCTTCAGATTATGATAAACATTAGAAGTCACTGTTGTGTTAACAAAATGTAAAATAAAAGGTGGAACAAGTAATGAATAAAACAGCCAAAGCTATAAAAACTGGTATTTCTGTATCTGCCTGGCACAGAAATTCTTAGTGTTAATGTGAGTCGGTTTTTCTTCAGGAAGAGGAACTGTTGAGTCTAGATCCATGACATCTTTACCTTTAGGTTGTGGTTGGATAAATAAACTTCATAAAAGCAAGACGATTATCATACTGTGAAGTATATTTGAATGTTTTCAGTTTTTACTGGAAAAGTATGGGGTTTCTGTGTGCTACTGGTGATCAAATAGTAGTGGAATTGGATGCTGGGTTTTCAGGTTGCCTATGATTTTTAACTCTGTTATCCAAGAAATTGCCCACTGACCACAGCACATGTGTGCCTTAGAAAAGACCCAGACCTGATGTCAATGACGAGGTTCTCAAGAAGTTTCATATCTGACATGAGACCGTATCAAACTTCACTGAAATGAAAGGAAATTTGATCTCTAACCTGAAGTATTTGATGTTTGTTCAGAAATCCTGTATGAGAAGCAAGGGTTTGCTGACTTTTCCTTACTCGTGGGAATTCAGAGACAAAAATATTTTTTTCTTCTTTTTTCATTATCAAGTAGAAAATATGTTGAGAAATGATCTAAACACATTCGGATTTTGTTGTACAAAGTCATCTAAGAAGTCTGCAGATCTCTGAAATGAAAAGTAGAGACCTAAAACCAGAAAAGCTGCAGATGTAGTTTTAATTTTTTCCCCAGTTCTTACCAGCTCTGGACATAGTAACAAAGACATGATAGAACAATGTTCATCATTGAATATCTTGTTTTTAATCACTTATTAAGAATACAGGATCCAGTGGGAAATTAAAATATTTGTTAGCTTTTTTCTATAACCAAACCAGCCCATGTTATTGCTTGCAGTTGTAAAGTTTTTAGTGAACATTGTATTTATAGAGCACTAGTAATTCTGCTCTGAACAACCCTAAAGGAGTTTTCATTGATCAATTAATTTACTATCTTATGGTTGTGTGAGTGTATATTTAGTTGCATATTACTAGGAACATTGAATGTCCTTAAGCAATAATGATATTCAACTAGATCCAATGATACGGTTCTGACACTAAGGTATAACTTTAATACCAGACTCTTTTGAGATCAGTTGAATGTTTTGCAACAGTTACAGTTTGAAAAGCTGAGCTAAGGTGCTGTGAACATCCACTGTGGTCATTGCAATGTTACCTGAGATGGCTTTAAGATAACTTCTCATTGCCTGAACGACTAGATTTATACCAATACCAACCTATATAATTTATCCAGTATCTTCATTTAAAGACACAGTAGTATTTGTTTTGTATTAATCTCTAAAGGAGAGGTCTAATTTAAATGCCCATATATGTTAGTGTGACATGGCCAGAGTTCTACAAATGTATTGAACAAAGTTAACAGTGGGGATATCAGATCACTAATGTCAAATAAATGCCATTACTTCAGACATTGTTTACTGCAACCACTGGCCACTCTTACCAGATAGAAATTGAAAGTGACTTATGGGTGTTTCATCACTGTCTATCCAATGCAAACCTCAGTGCACAAAGCCATGTGAAGTATTCTAAGAAAAATAAGAATTTTGTATCTCACATTCTTCAGTATTCTTTTTTGTCCTTACACACCTTATCCAAATGCTGTTCAGCTTGAATAACCCTTTTGAATGCACAAGAGTTAACAAAAAATTGAGTTAGATTTTAGAAATAAGAAATCATTGATCCTTACTGATTAAGGATTTCTTTGTCTTTCTTAAAAAAAGTATGTATATGGAGAATTGCTATGTTTATATACTGCTGTGTTTATATCTGCGCAAGACATGTTTGTGATATCCTATAAAGTACAAAAATACGTTATTTTTCTCCCATGAGCTAGTGTATATGGATGATGCAATTGCCTTATATAAAGGCCAATATTTGAAATGTGCATATCTTCCCTTAAAATTCTACTGTATATAGAGTGGGAGGGGTAGGATTTATTGAGGACATGCTAAGGAGGTGGCTGTAGATTTTTCAAATATTTATTAATAGCCTCTTTTGTGGCATCCATTACCATAGTAACAGAATAACTCATGTAATCATGCCCTCATTCTTCACTTTTCTGAAGGTAAACAGATGGGAACTGAGATGCACAGATGAAAAGGCTAAAAACCCAAGGTAAGAACTGGATTTTTGTACCACAGACAGTACTAAAATCTAGATCTCATCTAACTCATCTATACTTTTACTGTGAGACAAAATAATTAATTAATTATTCACCAAAAAAATTATTATAATGGTTTTCATTCTTTAGTGTTTTCCAAATAATCTCAATTTGATTGATTTACCTAACCAATCAAAATTAAGAAGTCACTTCTGTTATTTGAATTATTTTGAGAGAACCTTTTAAAAAGATTCTTTGAGAGGTCCAAATGAGGAATTCTGCTTCAGTGTGAAGATGCAGAACACGAACTGGATAAACCTATAAGAGAAGTGTCACAAGAAGTTCTAACTGGGTAATGTGGAGTGTCCTTTGTTAAAAACAGAGTGTTTGATTCAGGTGACCATCTGGGTATCATAAGGAAAAAATGACCAAAAGTCACAGAAGAATAGGGACAGTGTCACTAAAACTCACAAACCAAGTATCTTTTCTTATGATTAGATTATTTTAAGATTAATCCCTACTGGGAAAGCTCAACATTTTGTGCTGATGAGTATTGCAGGTTTCAGCAGCTGCTACCTTCGTTTGCACAATGTTTGGAGTGGGCCAGAGGGTGACTTTCCCTCTTGGTGTGGGCAGAATGAGGCTAAATCAGGGCAAATAAACTAGATGTGCTAGCATTACAGTACTGACCACATGAGCCACCAAATTACCACCCCAGAGTGTCTTTCTTCTGTAACTGGTTTACTAGCAATCCCAATTCAAAGAGCTAAGCGTCAGGCTAAGGCTTTCTTTTTCAGCAGTTGCTTGTTAGTTTTAGTCCAAAGCTTCTCTCATCTCTAGTACCATGGGCCAAGAGGACTTGTAGTACATGTAAATTGGTCCTTAATGGCTCTCCACACTACTTCAATGAAGCTGATATTACCGCTTATTGCAACAGTTATACTATTATCATAGTTTAGCTTTGCACTTCAATCTTCATTTACACAGCCTGAATTAGCAGAAATATTGCTACATTAGTTTCCTCCACTGCTTGTGAATGAGGGCACTAAAAGCTTCCTTGTGAACAGAGTATCTTGTGCATGAGAGCAAAATGGCAGTGCATTTCAATTATGTTAATCAAACTTTAAGACCAGTATATTTTCTGCTAAAACTCTGCTTAATTTCTGCAGGATTTCAACATCTGATTAACATCAATACTACATGTTCGGCTCAAAATGATAATTTCTAATTGAATTTGTTTGAAAAGTACTGAAATACATAACTTCAGGGTGACATGAGTGACTACATCTGCCAGACCCACCACAAGGCCTTGTGAAAGTGTTATTTCTCCCTCATGAACACCCCACACTACCTAACACTGGAGCAGTACTGGAAGACCCAGGCTATGTTTTTTCCACCCAAAATGAAACATTTGCTTGGATTTTCCTGAATATTTTAACGTTGCAACAAAATCCCTTTTTCCTCCAGATGAAGCATATGTATGAGGAAACTATATTTTCTATCACAAAGAACACTACTGAAAAATACTCTATCTCTTCCAGCATGACTTTGAAGTTCCACTTCAAGCATTGGTACTGGAGGTTGGGCTAAGCACAAGAAACTTTGCCTACAAGTACATGGTTTCTCATGAGGTCCGGCAGAGCGAACAAGGATGGTCTGTATCACTGGAGAGAGAGGCTTTGGAGTGTGTTACTCTTTCATCTCTTTTCCTGCCCTTTGCTTTTTCCTGGGGAGATAGCAAGGGGTACCTCCCAAGCTGTTGCCTTGCTCCCATTCCACATCTCGCCTGTATGAGGCTGTTTGCCAGCTGAGCTCTCCTCCACCCTCCTGGGAGCACTTTCTTGCCATCGAGGCACTTGTGTGCTGAATCATGCCCACAGACGGCTCAGGCATGTCTAACAGGATGACCACAGGGGCTCAGAGCAGCCGGCTTTATCAGTTAAGCCAACGCAGGGTGGGTCAACCACCAGGAGCACATGGTGGGACGTGAACTACCTGTTTAGTTCCTGTGCCTGCTTCTTGCCACAAATCAGTCTCAAAGGTACAAATTTTCCAGTGTATCCCATACACTAACCTTCTCTGTGTTCAGAATTACCTGTTACAAATTGCAGAGAAACATCAGAAACAGAAAGATGGTGTGCTAAATGTTATCCCTCTTTCCTTCCTTCTTCAGCTGCCTTTTGTAATTTCTTCGTGTTCTCCAACAAAAGGATCATCCAAAATACAAACTGAAATGTGTCTGAAAACAGTTTCCGAAGTTTTAAAGAACACCACATATACATTTGGGAGGGGGAAGGATTGGTTGTGTTTTTTTTTAGTTGGTTGGCTGGTTGGTTCATAGAATCGTAGAATCATGGAGCCATGGAACCATAGAATGATTTAAGTTGGAGAAGACCTTTAAGATCATC
>NW_010532533.1:19350-29431 GCF_000687285.1 Phaethon lepturus | reverse complement strand
TCGGGCCGCTGTGCGTCGTCGGGCCGCTGTGGACACCTGAGAGCTGCAGAGAGAAATAGAGCCTGTGACGGTTCCCAGCCGATCTGCTGTATCGACTCTGTTCTTGCCTTTCCCTTTCAAAATTGTAGGTATTCTTGAGTGTGAGACTGGGTAGGGTTCAAATGACTTCTGCTGGTCTGTGCGTCAGCAAAACGACAGTGTATGCTGTTAATGACTAAGTGCAGAGCGGTGAGGCCATGTGGGAAAGGTAAGGCTGGAGGCACTGCCAGGCTATTAGATCTGCATCACCGATGATAAGGCACGGGAGAGGAAAGGTGTTCCTTTACCTCATGTGGAAGCCCCAAGTGATTAACATGTTAGCGTGGGACAGGACTACCGAGGAGGAGCTCTGTTTATTCCTATCACAGCTGTAATTACATTTATAACATTGCCCATGCGAGCTGGTTTAATAGTAGCGTGATACATCTGCAGTATTTTGTGGTTAGTTTTGTGTCTGAGTGCAGGCATATTTCTGCAGAACAGCACGACCATAAGTCATGCTGAAGTTTTTTGCTATGACTCGAACTGTTAAATGAATGTTGAAAATCATTATTTTAAGGAAATAGAAATTGTTTCTTCATCATTAGAAGTCAAACTTATTCAAAAAACAGTGTTTCTCACAATACATTAAAATAGTGTTTCTCACATTTATTTCTTTGTGATATATTTGTTGCTTGATATGTATAATATTTCTCATTATACTTTCCATACAATGTCGCAAATACTGCCCTGTTTTAAGTAAATTAACAGAGGCATGTAGCTTAATTGATTCACTTGCTCATGAAGTGCTCGTCTTCAGCTTGTGAACCTTCCAGTTTTAACCCATAATAATTTTTATTAACAGTCGTATATTGCTCTGATTACATGTCTCTAGTGGTGTGGTGGTATTATATTAAAAAACTTTAATTTAGACTACTGTTTGGAAGGAGGGGAAACGGGGATGTGTTTTATTTGCCGGAAAAGCAGTGGATGATTCTCTGTTCGGTGCTGCAACTTCTGAAGTGTCCAGCTGAGAGTGCGCTTAGACTGTGTTACAAGGCATTACAAACCTGTTCAGCACCTTGTATTTGGTAGCATTGAATTCTGCAGAAGTGAATTTAACCTTTTGGAATTTTTATGTAAACTTTATTTAGATAGAGATTTCTGTTACAACTGGGTTGTTTTGTTAGGTAGTTTCATGTCTTTGCAGCATTGCACTGTATGGGTGTAATACCAGAAATGGTATGGAGAGGGGCTCAGTATCCTAGAGTTCATAAGAGAACAAAGGGCATGGATGTGAAGTGAGAAATTTCATTTCAGCCCTCTGAGATGATTGGTGTTCACTCCCAGTTTCCTTCCAGAAATGGCCTGCTTTTGTTATTTACTTGTAGTTAACTTTTTCAGGTGTGTGCAAGGTCTTCAACCCTCTCTTCTAAGGGAGTACATTCTTTTGAAACAACTTAAATTTTCAACCAGTTATAACGTTACAAGTATAAAGGTAAAAATCAACTGGAGCTTCTTCCTGTCAGATGGTATGATAATCAGTGCTAGCTGTGAAACCTGTGGTCTGCTTAGAGCTGTTAAACCAACCGAAGTGTGTTTAAGCAGAGTATGATCAGAAGAAATCACCTTGTTTAAAGGAATCAGCTGGAAATGATACTTAAATCTTAACTTCCTCTATGTCTTTTTCTGGGAGGCCAGAGAATTCCCAGGCAGTCAATTCCCAAACATCACTAGTAAGCTTTCTCCACAGATGTATTTAGCATGCTGCATTGTCAATATTTAAATAGTTACTGGAATTACTGTGTTGTGTTACACTCAGTTATTCTAGAGAAGATACTTGCTGGAGGGGTGGTGTGGGTGGTTTTTTGTGTTGGAGGTGGTTGGTTTGTAGTTTGGTGTGTGGTAGTTTTTGTTCTGCTTTGGGTTTTTTTTTTTTAATCTGATAGTCTTTTCCCACCTTCACTGGGTCCTTTGTAAGTGGTGGGTGTGTGTTGTTGTTTAGCCTGAGCTGGCAACTAAGCCCCACGCAGCTGCTAGCTCACTCCCCCAAGGTGGGACGGGGGAGAGAATCGGAAAAAAACCCTCATGGATTGAGATAAAAACAGTTTAATAGGACAGCAAAAGAGGAATTAGAGTAAAAGTGAGGAAATTCATGGTTTGAGATAAAGACAGTTTAATAAGTAAAGCAAAAGTCACGCACGCAAGCAAAGCAAAACAAGGAATTCATTCCCCACTCCCCATGGGCAGGCAGAGGTTCAGCCATCTCCAGGGAAGCAGGGCTCGATCACGGGTAATGGTTTCTTGGGAAGACAGACGCCATAACTCTGAACGTCTCTCCACTCCCTCCTTCTTCTTTGTGCCAGCTTTATATTCTGAGCATGATGTTATATGGTATGGAATATCTCTTTAGTCAGCCTGGGTCAGCTGTCCCGGCTGTGTCCCCTCCCAGCTTCCCATGCACCCCCAGCCTTCTTGCTGGCAGGCCAGCAGGAGAAGCTGGGCTGTCCTTGACTACTTAGCAACAACTCAAAACATAGCACATTATCAACATTTTCTCATCCCACATCCAAAACACAGCCTCACATGAGCTTCTATGAAGAAAATTAACTCTACCCTGGCTGAAACCAGGACAGTGTGTTGTTTGAGGAGTGGGGAATGTATATAGATTCTGCTTTCACTGTGAGGGCTACCTGGCTTCTGACCTCCTTGCAGAAGACTGACCTGCTGAGTTTTGATAACTTACTGAAGCCCATATGTGAGCAGTCTTCTACTAAAGACTTAGCACAGATTTGGCCCAGTTCTGACAAGAAGTGCATGGCGCAGAGGAACTCTTGACTGTGTAATTAACCATCTTATGGCAACTGGTGTCACCTAATTATTTATATCTGAAATTCTGCTTGACCTGGCTTGTCCAGATACGTGGTAATAAGATGACTCATCATTTCAACAAGTATACCCTAGCGCTTCTGTTCTCCTTGGCTAGCATTGTTCTTAAACTTTTTTCAGTGTGTAGAAGTACTTGAATAATAGTAATGTGAGGAGGGTGTAACCTCTTAGCTTCTAACCCTGGAATGATAAAAGAGCCTCCCAATGTTACTACTAAGTTTGTAGTTGCATGTGTTGGTCTCAGATGTATTTAAAAAAATTATTTGCAGGTGTATTCTGAAATCTATTTTTAGTGGTAGCATTGCCCACTTTATGGGTTATACTTGAAGTTTCATTTGCTTTGGATCAAATTACTGCTTTCACCATCTTCAACAACTTCGTTATCTCCAGGTAACATTTTCGATGGCATTTTTTTAATTGCTGTTTCATCACTCAGGTTGGTTGTAGTCTTTTTTTTCCTCCTTAGCAGTTTTCTTTCCCATGTGGAGTGCATGACCTCTTTGAGGCAGGGGAAGAGATGTTCTTGTGTATGAGGGGAGCAGGGGCAATCTCCCTCCTGCTTTAGTTTTAGGACCAACTGTGGTTTCTGGCTCCTGCTTATACATATGGTTCTTCTGTCCTCCTCTTTCTTTTGGGAAATGTTTCAGTAACGTTATGGGGATGTGTGCTTTTTCTTTTAAGTACAGCTGCCTTGTTATGCACCCTTTTGTACTGTAGATAAATCTGAAGCTGTGAAGAAATGAGTTTTTCCTACTGTAATGATATTTACAATGTGCAGCGCAAATTTTTTTTCATGAATATCCAAACGGCTTTCTTCTCACTTTACAGGTTATAAACAAGATTTTCCCTGTTATCTGTTGCTTGAAATCCAAGCAGTTACTTCTGCACCCTGCAAGTGTGAATGCTTATTATGCATGTCTTTGACTCTTCAGGTCTGTGTGCAGGCTTCCTGGCTGAAAACAGTGGTTCAGGGATTCTTTTATTACATGCACAGTCTTGGTCTGCAGTGTCAAAAACTATTACTGAGAGAGAATCCTTTGACCTGTGTATAACGAACTCTTGATCTCAGTTGAGTTCCTTGTGGACATGTGTCTAAGGCATGTAAGTGGTTTTTGTAAGCGATAGTTGGCACTTGGGTTTGCAGTTGCAGCAGTATGCAGGGGCCCACATGCAGTTTTGTCATATAGAGTTCATTTTTGTGATTATGAAATGCATTTTTGCTGCTACCAATGTTATGGTCAAGGGTTCCTGTTTTGAATCACCCCACTTTTGAAATGACTTCTGCATTAGTCTATGACCCTGCAACTTGATCAGAATTAAGGATGTGACATTCTAAAAATCTTATTTAGAATGAGAGTACTCGTCCGGGCTAAAAGGCTTGTGGTTCTGCTCTGAAAACTAAGTCATACCAGGCAAGCAGGTATAAATAAGAAAAGTGAAAGGCATTGTACCTTTCTCTGTACTGCAGTCCTCTTTGGAGGTGTGGTACCATTTTAAAGAATCATTGGACTTGCTGGTTGCTATGTTTTGAAGTTTAACTCTTAAATAAAAAAAAAAAAAAAAGCATTCTAGATAACTCTACAGCTTTGGAAAGCCAGTAACAGTAATATGAGCCTAGAGCCTTACTTGGTATCAGGGCTAAAACTACTTACTATGAGCATCCCTGGGAATTTTTTTGATGTAGTGTCTTACTTCTGCTGCTCTGCACATGCAGGGTACTAACTCACCATGTTAATGGAATCCTCCTATTTTGAATAACATATTCTACATAAAACTCTTCTTTAAAGGCGGGGAGGGAAGGAAGTAAGGGACCATGGACCTCCTATGGAAGTGAGCAATGCTTAAGGTGTTCTGTGCAGTTTACCAGCTTCATAATGATGTTAAGATCCAAATAGTCACCTCTGCACTTTTGGCTTTTGGGAAACTCACTTGAAGATGGATTTAAAGAATGTGTCTTTAATTTCTGCACAGAATGTGGTCCTCTCAGGAGGATCCACGATGTTCAGGGACTTTGGACGACGACTGCAAAGGGATTTGAAAAGAGTAGTGGATGCGAGATTGCGACTTAGTGAGGAACTCAGTGGTGGTCGGATAAAAGTAAGTAAGAATTTCAAGTGCATTAATTACCTGAGTAGTGAAAGAAATACAGTTCAAAACTTTCACCTCTCTAGTGAAAATGCAGTGTTGTAAACTTGAGTAGTATATATGTATGTGGTGGTAAACGTATTGGTAGCCTTGCAATGTATGATGTGTCTTTACAGGAATCTTAAAGTTACTGTGAGCAGTCTCTTAAGGGCAATTCTGGTTTCCCTTCTAGGAGATATGTGATCTAAGCAGTAGGCAAGAGGGATTTAACTGTTGTGTCCTTCAGCATACTAATCATGAAGCGTTTTATGACTTGGTCTCCTAGGGAACACAGCAGACTGAGAAATAACTGTGAGATAGTGATATGAAAGGAGGGTTGAAGATGTCTGGGTCTGAGTGTTTTCTGTTTTTCTTAGCCCAAACCAGTTGAAGTTCAAGTGATAACACATCACATGCAGCGTTACGCAGTTTGGTTCGGTGGTTCCATGCTGGCTTCAACAGTAAGTTTTTATCAAAAAAGTTCTGTTTTTTTTAATTGCATATTGTCTTCTGGCTATGTTTGATCTGAGGACCAAGTTTTAAACCTTTTCATTGTGACAGCCTAAACTGTGTCACATTCTGGAATCCTTACCCAACTTCTATCTCTGTAAAATTTGTACAGGGCAAGTGGGAGCTTTACTTGTGTCAAGATATAATGATTTGACATAATTCTGAAGTAGTTTTTATATGATAGTTGCAATATAGTCCCTTTATTCTTGAAGTCAGCACTAGAGATTAGTTAGGACTTCAGAAATATAGGATCCAAATCAATGGTCTTAAACCCGAGAGAGAAACAAATACATGAAAATGGAAGCAATTCCTGTATCCAAAATGGGATTTCTTTTTGCTGTGTTTAAAAGCAGTCTTCTGTCCAGACAAACTTTTCTTGATTAATTGTATTCATATTCTAATATTTCTAGTTTTATTCTATTTTAAAAATGTAATACCACATCATAAAGCTGCAATCTACAAAAATGTTCAGGCATTAGTTTACTTGTCGGTTTTTTTCTACTTGATGTATTCTTATGCTTTTGAGGGGATTTGTTTTATATTTTCATAGCCAGAGTTTTTCCAAGTATGTCACACCAAGAAAGACTATGAAGAGTATGGTCCTAGTATTTGTCGTCATAATCCTGTTTTTGGAGTCATGTCATAATGCTCATCTAATGGAAACAAGATCTCTGATATCTTGCTGGTGAAGAAACTCACGTAAAGCAGAGGAAGGCAGCAGGTACTGTAAATACTGAAGCAAGGTGTGGTTATCTCTTGGAAGCATTTGGATCACCACCATGCACTAAAGCACAACTTACAGCCCCAGGTCATTTCAGTAAAAGCCATTTCTCTGCTGACTACTTTAAAGCCTATCCTTCTTTCTTCCTAAATGTGAGGTAATTGAAAATATAGGTAAGTCGTGGTTTAGGAGGTTGTGCAAATACTACTGAAACTGAATCTAGAAGAATAAGGCAGTGTTTCACTTCTTGTGGAAAGATTTAAACCTTTTCCACTTGTGCCCTGATTCTGCAATCAAATCTTTAGCAATGGAGTACTAAATACCACATTGCCTTCAGGGGAGTTGGAATGGATGCAGGTACCTGCCCAAAAGGATTAGATTGCGGGATTGGGACTGTACTTTGTAAATGTAGGTTTTTCATATCATTTTGTATTTTATGATATTGGTAGGGTGAATTGATGACTAGTTCTAAATACGAACAGCTATCAATGTCATGGAGTGATATTACGCATTTCCAGGTGTGAGGCATGTATTGGAGTTGTGCTGGTATTTTATTTTTTTGGGCAAAAAAAGCGCCATGTATGCTAGAAACTGATGTGTTCTTGTTTGGATGACATAAACTAAGTGATTTACAGTATTGTATGAAGTTTATTATAGCCACTGTTACTTTGTTTTGAATTTTCTGAAGCTGTTTTATAGAAAATGTTTTGTTCTGATGTTGGTGAGTGGTGGATGACACATGGGCCTTGCACCAGTGAAATAAAAGCTGTTAACATCTTTATGAATGTTTCTGGTAGTCCTGATTTACATACTCCTCCACTTCATCTCACAAGGTTAGCTTTCCCTTTATATGTCAATGTATGTGGAATCATAGTAATACTGAAGTTGGAAGGGATCTCTGGAGATTTCTGGTCCAGACTCCTGCTTAGTGCAGGGCTCACTTAAATGTCAGATCTGGTTGCTCAGGGCCAGTCAGGTTTCAAAGACCTCTGTGAATGGAGGTTCCTTAACATCTCTGGGCAACCTGTTCTAGGGCTTAACTACCCTATTATGGGTACGTGCTCTTGTTGTGGACACAGTGTTTGTTCTTCCGTGTTTTAAATTTCAATAGAGTAGGAAATCCTACTTATTGTGTTTTGCACTGATATTTATCCAATCTCTGGCAGCACACGTTTTGTAACAGTTTGTGTAGCCCAATAAGAATTTTGCAAGAGACATCAATTTGGTTTTAACTGGCATGGAGGGATGAGGGATTGAGACCAAGCAATTATTTGTTCAGCATTAATTAGAAATTAAACAAAATGGGACTCTATGACTCAAGCCTGGTTTAGAATGCTTTTGGACTTAAAGCTCAGCTCTTGGGAGAAACACATTGAAGCTTACTTTGTTCAGTCCTCTCACTAAGAAAAAAATGGGTAATTCAATATAACGTGTACTATTTCAGCTTGTTCCAGTGTTACATCAGTTTGTTTATGTTTAAGTCTGTTTCAGGTTTGTCATTGCACTCCTGGCTACTTGGGCTTTTGGCCTGTGCAGCAGAATCCAGAGTCATGGGCACAGTGTGGCTGGAGTCAGGTTTCAGAGGAAGATTTACATGTTTACTGCACTGAGCAAATGTGGGCTGAAACTCTGGCATACAGTACACTTGGTGCTACAAAATAAGCAATGCTGGGGATGTGGCATTGCTATATGTGGCCTGCAACTAGTTTTAGCCAGGCATTGAGGTATCTTAGAGCTTCTGACATAAAGCATGGGCACCCATTTTTCTGAGGGGGAAAAACTTCTTTCATAACAGCAAGCAAGACTCACTTTGAAAACAAATGAGGAAATGTGCTCATGTTCCCTCTTCATAAAAAAAAAACAACTTGCACTGATAGTAAGAAAACTAATGGATGTTCAGATGTCCTGCAGACGAGTTCCCCTGTTCTTCAACTCTTGGGAAGACTGAGCCTACCTATCACACACACTACAGACCACATGAGTTTAAAACAGTCATTGAGTGGAAAAAAAATTCCAGATGAAATGTGAGAGAGGAGAAGTGTAAATGTGAGTTCTTAGCCCCCTTTCTTCTGTCTTGCTGATTGCTGTTGGGCTAACTTAAGCTTGTTGGCAAGTAAGCTTTCCTTTTCAGTTATGTTTTATGGGTTCTTTGCAAACATTTCATGAATAACCACAAGGACCTGTGAACAGCAAGTTGAAAATTGATTCCCTAACCTGCTGTTTTGGGCGATCATCTGAGAGGGAGCATGTGTATTGGGTTTGAATCCTCTTGGACAGGGAAGGAATTGAACCCAAGACTAATATTAGAAGGGACAGCTGGTATCTAGTCTACCTCCAGATACTTACACACCAGCAGTTAGTTACTAGCGCACTTCTGCGAGGTGTGATTTCTTAAGGAGTGCCCTCTCTAAACCTAACGCATCGGGGCAGATTTCTGGAGCCTGGTGTGGATAATAGTTGGCTGCTCTTAATAGCTGCTGAAGAGGTTGTGGTCCTGCTTTGTCCCTGGAGCAGGCTTTGGTGATCACAGGACACTTCTGTGAGATGATTTGACATACCAACCTTGCAGAAAACTCCCTCCCACCCCTTGTTTTCTTGAATGCAATGATCTGTTAGATTGGCTCACCGTGTTTGGTGAAACTAAGTTTACTGAATAAAACAATGAACCTGGTCTTGAGCTTTGCTGTTGGTTGCTTAAGGAGTCTTGTGAGGTCAGTTCCTCTGTTTTTTTTGTTGTTTTTTTTCTTTTTTTTTTTTTTAATTTGCTTGTAAAATGCTTTAAAAATGTGTTGAAAAGCACTGTAAAGTTCTGGGTCAACAGCATTGCTTCAGTGGTGGGACAGCATGGAGGCAGAGCATAGGTAAGCTAAATTGCAGCAAGTAGTTCTGTCTGATCTGCATAGTTATAATTAGGGCTTCTGACTTTGAGGGCTTAAGGAAGCATATGCCCATTAGGAAAGGGGATTACCTATCCCCATCAACCAATAAGCAGATGATGTGTTTTAGCCTTGATTGACTTGATTTGAGTCAATGCTCTAAAAGTACAAGGTATTGTTTTCTGCTACCGATCCTCTGAGCCTTTTCCTTTTTTTAGTAGTATTTAAAAGCACTTAAGGCTTTTATGAACCTGAAGAGCATTGCACATGTGTTCAGTGTGGTGCTTTCAATTAGCTACAATTAGTGAAGTCTTGACATGAAACTGGAGTACTGATCTTTCTGTAAATAATTCATTCTTTATGATCACTAGGTTCTCTCTCATCTGGAAGAATTACTGTTGTGCCAAACAAGTGCTGGAGATGGAACAAGTGAAAAGCTTATTTAAAGCCACTAGGGATATTGAGCAGAGATATGCAGCCTCCTGCTTAATTGAAAAGTGCATTGCATAATATTAAAAAGTGCTGTGTGGTGGCTGTCAGTTACAGTGAATGAAATGGCAAAGGAATAGCTAGTTACCTCATTTTCATACGCTGGTCTTTAGCAAGAGCATTTTTGCTAAAGGTAAAAACACAAAGAAAGTAGTGGAGTGTCCATACTTTCAACTTCTTAGGATTTTTTTCTGTGAGCTGAATGTATATGATAGAAGAAGAGGCAGAATAGTATGTGTTTACAGCTTGCTTCTGTGGCCGCTTTCGTTACTTACAGTTTCACATGTGATGATTTTCCTGTAGACACTCAGGGCCTGACCCAAGGTCAGTGGAAAAGACTTCTCTTTGGCACTATTGATCCTGTAATTTTCTAGAATCCTTTCCACTTCTAACTGCCGCCTACCATGTCAGTCTTAGCCATGCTGCATCATTTAGGGCAAGTCACTTCATTTCG
>NW_010532533.1:5694-19319 GCF_000687285.1 Phaethon lepturus | reverse complement strand
TCCCTAGCGACTGCCTCTTAGGCAATACCTTAGCATTTGTCTGCTTTGACATAATGGTCAAATCCTTAGGTGCAGATGTCTGACACAGTCACTTTGGCTTCAAAGAGAGCAGCAGAATTGTATCCTGAGGGCAAGTCATATCAGCCTAGAATATGCATCTAAAACAGGTCGGTTGACTGATCCTTTGGTAGTGCTTTCTCGTCTCTACTTACTACAAAACTCTATGATGTCTAGCACAGATGTTACATCTAATTCTTAAAGGCTCAAAGTTAGAAGAAAAGAATCCCACCCTGATTTTGGTCTCTGGGCACTATGGGTGGCACACACCGAAGCGGTGTAGTGAGGGAGCAGACTCCCTGAGGAGGAGAGCTTATGCAGTTCACTGCACTATACCCATGAAAAGTGGTGAAATATGAGTGCTGTGCTGCTTTAGCTTCCAAATTACCTGAGGATTTTTTACCTTAACATTATTTAAATGAACAACCTCTGTGGTCCTGCTTGTATGTTCACAGCTTTAGTCTAACTGTGCCAACCTGATACGTGTTAGTCACACTTTCTACCTCTTTTTGTGAATGGTTTGAGTAACTCCTGTAAAGTGCAGCTTATTCACATGCAAGGTAAGGGTGTGCAAGCATAGCAGTTTTGATGTGCCTCAAGAAACAGGTGCTGAGCTGTGTCCTCACAGCGTTCACCCCGGAGCTCCTGTGAGGCACTGACTTCCTCATGTGTACCAGCACTTGTCGCATTGTTCAGGAAGGAAATTTAGTCCGCTCTGTATGCAGTGCGGTTTGTGGTATTCGTGTTTTGCAGCACTCTCCTGCCAGGCAGATGAAAGGCTCTGGAGCCAGCCTAAGAATCTGTCTGCTGCATTCAGCTGTTGTCAAAGTAGAGGTCAAGCTAAATCAGAACATTTGGATTATTTTTCAGCTTTACCTCTGGTAAAACTGGGAAGAAGAAGGAGCACTTTGTAATTCTTCAGGGATTTAAATGAGACTTTCATTTTTTTACCAATACATTACAAGAAAAGCTAGGTGTTGTACTGGGGAGCGGCATGGGGTTCTTAAATACCTGTAAATAATGAAAAAAAACTCCTTGTCACCTCCGCTGCTTCTCTAGTGCTATTTCCCTTTAAGTTCTCTTGAGTTCAGCTGATGAATGTAACTAGGTTATATTACTAGTCATTGTTTCTTTCTTATGTCTAGTTTGAAGCTTGATGGTCCCAGGAGCCTGTTATATTTTCCCAGTTACATCAGCTATTCTAAAATTAAAGATCTTACATTTCCCAAAAAACACAGCATCTCGTGTTACAAATGAATTTATGGAAAATGATGAAGGAATTTTTTCCGCATTTTCATCTTCCTCTGTAATTAGGACAAGGAAGTGACAGAGCTGCCAGTAATGGGAGGTGTTTAATCCTTTGCATGGAAACAAAATGAGTGGATGTGGATTTGAAATGTCAGAAAATAGAGGGTATTTGAGGAGGATCGCCACCATACATCTTGAGTTTCTGATGCCTTTCCAATCATGTGCGCCTGCACTTTAAGAAGTGGTAGCCTGTTATGTCTGTTGTGCATCAGTAAATGAAGGAGTGGTGTAGTTTAACTGGGAGGCTGCATTCATCTTGAGCAATTTTTCAGCAGTTTGCTGTGCTATTGTTTTTCTAGCACCCTGTGGGGTAATGACAGGAGTATCAGCCACTATTACAAAGGGAAAATTGCTCACTGTCTTTGACAGTGGTAGATACTGTATAGGAAAGAGATTTTTCATGTAAACCTGTATTGCTCATAACTCTATTGCTATTGGTAATCTGTAGTTTGGTGCACGAGACGGATGCTTTGGGTCAGTTCCAGTAAGAATGTAGTCAAAACAGAGGATATGATGCTGAGGTGGTGGGGCGGTCACCTCCCTGGCCCACAGAGTAGCACAGAATTGGCAACTGGGCGATCAGGGTCCCCTGATCTGGACTTAAGATGTCTGAAGTTAGTTTATGAGCAGGGACAGAGCCAACCTCTAGAAAATACGAGGCATGACTGTATCCTCATTCTTGTCCTTTCTCTGGAGCATCACAGTGCTTCAAGGACACTTTGGATCCAGAAAGGATGCATTGGAGGGCGGGGGGGTTCGCGTTACTCTCCTTCAGAGTTCTCTAACTTGGCAGGGCTCAGCCTTTTTAATGTGGCAGGTGATGCCTGCCTGTAAGGTACTAATCTGGTGATAGGAACAGCTGCTGAGGACACTTCTCATCAGATTGAAGTGGTCGCTTCTACTTCTGAAGTCTCTTACACTAGGAGAGGATCTAAGAGGCTGGGTCTGGCATCCAGGACGGGAGTGGGCAAGTTCTAGTTTCTACATTTAAACTGGTTATGCATTTGTAGTAGTAGTCAATGGTTAAAAATACAAGTAACTCTTGGATCAGTGAAGAGATTCTTGAACACTGCATTACCTGCCTGAGAATAATAGCTAGTCTCCCAATTGTGTTTCCTTTTAAGCTTTTTATTTCTGGTCCTGTATATGCTGTATATGCTCTTAGGCTATAGATAAGCAAATGGTTTAAGGAAATTCTTTCAGCTTCCTTGACTCTTATTTTCCAGGGTAAAACCAAAATGTTGACAACGTTAGTGTGGACAATATAAGTAAGAGATGACCAGAAGAATAGTCCTTAGTAGCACTTTGGTATATGGTCTATTGTGGTTTCATTCCATTCTGGACTGGGTCAGCATCTACTGCAGTTTAAGTCCTCATAGCTTCTTTGCAAAGAATTGCTAGAAATCTATTTCTGCCCTTTGCTTGATGGTTGATGTAAGTGGCAATTTATGAGAGATTTTTTTCAGTAGTTTTAATTTGTGCATCCAGTCAGGTACTGTTGAAGACCAACTATTGGTGCAACAAATACACAAAGTCAGAGGAGAAATCCTGATGTTTCTAGGCTATGTATTCTGATGCTTATTAATGGTGCTTCTTGTTTAATAGCCTGCATCACTGGCTATGCTACTGCTCTTACTGTGGCTTGATTACAGAATATTTTAGTACATTTGTTCATCTAGTCATATGGTAAGTCTATAATGCATTAGGTGATATTGACAATTAAAGGATTACAGCTAGGATATAATTATGGCCCTGTGGAATAAAGTGTTCAAATTATTCTGCTGCAGTCTATAATTATACTGTGTGTGCCCCGATGCCAAGGATTAATAGGGGGATTACAAACTGTTTTCCTGTAATGTGCAGTTCATGGATATGCGGTTTACAATTCACTGGCTTTAGGGAGCTAGTGACGTCTCATGGGAAATGTTATTGAAGGATACTGTCCAGTGGAATGTTTTTGTGTTATATTATGCTTGTTTCCCTCCCTCGCCCTGAGTTTATCATGCGGTGACTAGTCATGGTAGCTCAGATCTTGAGTAGACAACCCTTAAATTGGAGTATTAAGGAAGTGAAAGCAGACAAGCTTTAGTAAGACAGCCTTGCACTGTTAAACTTGGTCCTCTTTTGTGCTCTTCCTTCACAACAGATACCTCAGCTAGATGCTCTGGATATTCCATCTCTGTGGAATGGAGATGGGAGCCTTCACGATACACTGTTGGATATTACACGAGTAGTAGAATTTAAACACTTTATTTCTGTATATCTGAAAATTATTTACTCTAAGAACTTCTGCAATCAGTGCCTCTCTGAAGAACTGCAGTTGTTTAGTTGTAATGAAGATAAACCAATGTTGATGCTATTTAAAATGGATGAGAATGTAACTAAGGATTGTCTTTGAAGTAGGAAAATAGCACTGAATTGTTAGCTGAATCCCCAAATGAGAAACTTAGGCTTCTTTCTGCCAAATTACAAGTAAGCTAAATGCCATTTAATTTTCTGTGAACTTGGATCTCTGTTAAGGGTAGTGTCACATCTTGTATTAACTTCAAAATGCAACAACTTGCTTCACGTGTCAGTTCTGAGTGGTTATAGCAATGATTATAAACTAAAAGTGCTTAAAACTCTCTTTGGCACCGAGACCCACTTACATGTAACAGTCTGTTCCTACTAAACTCTCCTGACTTTGCCAATAAAGTGACCCATGTGGACTGGTTTTTGGGCTGATCTCTGGACTGTGTTAATTCCTGAGCTGTGCTTCTGGCATTAGTTGTCTCTGTGACAATTGGTTATGGTCAAAATGGTACTATGGATCACGCTTGCAATTTAACTGTGTAGTTGACAGCACTCCAGTGCCTGGGAATGTTTTTCGGCACTGTTCAATTTACCAGCATAATTTGAACCTGTGTATTTTCAGTGGCAGAGGGATGCCAAATATTTCAAACGGGCTACTTTATTCTCTTAAGGCTTCAGATCTTTGTCATCTTGTTTTTTACATGAATCTGATTTATGTTTTGGGAGAATGCTTCTAGTATAGTTGCTGAAGAAATGTGGACCTCGGACTGTCAGATAAAGACTCTCCAGTGTGTTTTGAAAAAATATCTTAATTTTTAAGCCAGTGTTACGGTTCTTAATGTCAGAATAATATTTAAATGTGTAAGTTGTACATATGTAAGAGTACAGGTCAGCTGTAAATTCTCCTAAAAGCTCCTAAATTTCTGTAGTGTGGGGTGGTGGATTTTGCAGTTCTTCATGGTTAACAGGGTTTTTTCCTTCCTTTTTTCCTTTTCATTTCCCTATTTTGCATGAGTTACCATCATGTAACCTCAGTAACGCTCTCATTAGAGATGTATCTAGAATCTAATTTGCCTTTTGAGAATCTTTCCTCCTGACGGGAGCATGTGACAAGGAAAAAGAACCCAGCTTGACTTTTATATTTCTCTGATGGCTTTACGGAACTATAAATTGAACAATTTGTTCTGGAGTATTGCCACAAATAAGGCCTGGCAGCTGGAACCTAGCCTGCTATGTGCATTGCATGAACATTAAAGCTCCTTTGTCTCTCTTCAAGAAGAAGCTGATTTGAAATTGTAGTCAAAATTCTTCTTTCTCCTTCCGTGTCTGTATGGTGATTTCCCTGTTCCCTCCTGCCCTAGTTTTCTACTGTCTTGGACCAAAGAAACTTGCATGGATGTTTTGATGAAATGATTAAATTAACAAAAAAGATTGGCTGTGACAAAATGGCACTTTTCAGCAGGAAGACTTTTGGGGCAAATTTGCTAATCAATACAGATACCAAAAATGGACTGAACTGTTTTCTTGTCATTCGTCAGTGGCTTTCAGAGCTTCCTTAAGGTCTTCCATTCAAAAATAAACCCATTTTTCTCACTTTGCTTACAGTCCCTTTTCCTGTGCAGTGCTCTTCAGGAGACACCCTGTATGGAAGACAATTCCCCTTTCCTCTTCAGGGGCTAAATGGAATTGGGCAACAGATCAGTACTATCATCAGTTAGACTGCACAGATATAAATACCCAAAAAAATTGCACTAAGTAACTTGCAGCAAAGCCAAGTCAGTTCTTTCCCAAGGGAAGGTCTGCTTGTTCCAATCATGATTTGCGCCACAGGCTTTTATAGCGGGACTGCAAAAATCTTATAAAAATTGTATTAAAGTAAGATCAGCCACCCTTAAACATATTAGGCTTCCAGCTGTGAGCAAATCTGTCCCAGAAGCCCAGTGAGTTTTGTGTGAGGTTCCTAATTTTCTTAAAATCTTTCTGTAATGGTGTCTATTATTAAAGCTATTTCTTCCTCCTGGGTGTGTACAGAGAAACAAGCACCTTGTGATTAAATGCATGTTGGTGTCCTGGCCATAGCACTTACCCATTCATGAGCCATTGTGTCTTCAGAAGCAAAAAGACAATTACGCTCCAGAGAGCACACTTTAATTGTTCAAATAGGTACATTAAACTTTTACACTTGAATAATAAATTATGTAGAAGTAGATATGCCTCTTTGCAGCTACTTTTTATCTGCTCCAGCCACTGCCAGAAATTACGAAGCAGATCAGCAACCTACTGAGATCATTCAGGTAGCTTCTGACCATGTCCTGTGGGTAGGTTGCCTTTTTCAGGATTGCATTTTGGCTTCTGCTACCTTCAGAGGGATAGTTCTGTAGCCTGTTAAAGTAGCGGTGACTTGAAGGTGAGATGCCCTGAATTAAGGATTGATGTTTTTTAAAATGCATGGAAGAAAAGGGCTGACTGGATGTCATGGAGTTGTATCAATATAAACTAATCAAATATTATACTTCAGTGAGATTTATTTTGAGTAAAGTCAATTCAGCGCTCCAATGAACATTAGTTAATCACAGGTTCAGGATTCCAGGTGGGAAGAACTACTACACAACTTAAGAATTCGTAAGTTTTAGGATGATGATCCAAAATGCACAATCACTCACCTAATAAGGTGAGGGCTCTCAACCTCGAGGAGTTGCCGTAGGCGGTGTCCTGACCCCAGAGGAGAGTCCCCGACTGTAGACCTGGTGCTCTGAGGAGGACCAACTCAGTAGGCCCCTGGCAGGGCTCCATTTATACCCTAGTCAAACCTCATTTGTGGTCACAGACGGTCGCGTTAGTTCTCAGTTGTTGGAGACCCTGTTTTCTGGGTGGCAGCAGCCATTGTGCGACTAGAAATAACATTTGGGAAGTTTCTTAGCCTAGGGACGGGTGTAACTGCCACACTAGAGTGCAAAAAATAGCATTGCAAATGGTTTGGTTACTGTATTTTATGATCAGGCAGAAATGTAATAAGGCAGGGCAGTCATGAGTTGGGGAATGAACATAACAGGCAAGAGCACACATATAGCGTGAACGTCAAAATAAAAGCCACCTCTAAATGAGGCAAGTTGAAAATGGATTATTCTAATTTACTTTAGTCATTCTCCCCATTCTGGGCTCTGCTGAAATTCCCAGTAACGTATCAAGCAGTGTCAACTATGAGGATGATTTCCGGATTGGCACAACTGGGAGCTGAACTGGGATCAATTAGATCGTGGGAAAGGTACAGTCCCTGAGTGGAACCCTGTAAGCTTTGGCTGTCTGAAAGTACCAGTTTAGTGAACAAGACCTAAAAGAGGACTCATGATGGGCTGCCTGACATTTTCTCAGCCAGATTAGATTAACCCAAAAAAACATTTTTGATAAAGCACTTTTTCATGAAAGGAGCCTTTTTTGTGTGGAAAATAAAGCATTTCAATCCCCAAACTGAACTTGTTCTTTTCCAAATGATGCTAATAGAAGTATTATAAATCGTACCCCTATTAAGCTGCACTGTCACTACAGATTTGCTTTGGTTGAGGTTTACCTTTCCTTTGGGACTACAGACAAATCCTTCCAGGATTTCTCACTCTTTTTTTTTTTTTTTTTTTTTAAACCATTCTCCCAATTTTTTTTTGTTTTTGTTTTTTTTTTTGAGAATAAGTTTTCATTTCATTTGAGAGATCTTCTCAAAAGAGTTTGGTTAACGTGCTCTTTTTGGTTTTGTGGGCAAAACTCCAATAAACCTAATATTTTGACCAATTTTACGTAGTGTCAGAGATGCACTCTGCATGCTACCTTCACAGCAATAATTAACAGCAGATACTAATTTTCTTCAATCCAGGTGTTCTCTGATTATATCATGGGAATGGTGAGTGCTGACTAAGAGGACAACTGTATGGCAGCCTGGTCTTGTCAACCTTGCTGTCACGGTTTTTCAGCTCTCTGGGCAGTTCTGTGGAGGGCAGCAGAGTGAAGATAGATGTGAACAAATCCACCTGGAAGGGGAGGTATTATGAAAGATTTGTTACTTTACAACCGTTCCTTCTCCTGATGGTGTCAGCTTTCACGTGAGGAACACAGTCCTCATGTTGGATATTCTCAATTCCTTAGCTGATACCAAGTAACTCACTGTTATGTGCTGAGAAAACGGGGTTATAGTCCTGAGACGAGATGCCATTTTTTAGGACAGATTTAATCTGTTCCACTTTATGATTCTCAAGGATACCTAAATCTGAGCTCATCAGTTTTGGCTCCCTTTATAATTCAAGGAGAGAAGTATGCACCCGTGGGCGCAATTCAGACGTGTCTAAAAGGTGAATGACTCCGTGGCACTGCCCGTTTCATTCCAGGAAGTCAGATCAAGATACACAGCTCACCTTAGATGAGAAGAGTTTTCTTCCCAGAAACTCAAATCTGTCTCACAAGCTTGGGCTCAAATTTTCTGGTGTTGTATCTAGTCTCTGACAAGAACAGACGTTTGCTAGCCCTTCTTCAGAAACAACGGACTTTTTCTGAGTCCCAAGAGCATCAGGGTAGGACTAGAAACCTCTGAAAGGCTGAGAAAACCTGCTTACTCCTAGAAGCACTGAAAGACCCTCCATTTCTTAATGAAATTTCTGGTAAGGTTTTGATGTTGTCCTGAATTTGAGTCGATGCAGACATCCATTTACCAATTACCAGCTGATAGCAGCACTAAATTGAGTGTAATGGTCACGATCAGCTAAACTGTGAGTGTTTCATTCTTTCCATGCATCCTTTCTACATTATTCAGTTGTACTTTGTGATGTTGTGTTTTAACTGCCCAGTGTAATTTGTGTGAGTGAATATTACATATTTTCAAAGGCGCTGGGCTGATATGCAGTGTCAGAGCTGAGAAGGTTCATTTCACATTGCTGCTGTTTGTGACACTACTGCTTATGTTTAAAGATTGTTTGACATCTCTGAAATCATCTTACTCCTGAACCGTAGCTGTTAGTGGGTCCTTCCTTGTTTGTGTTTCATGATTCTGCTTTTAAAGTGATTTTTCTTATCTTCACTGAGCTGTCAACATCTCTCTCATTTAACAAGCAACGCTGCAGTGACTTGCTATATTGTGATTGATCAAGTGCTAGGGACATCAACTAAGGCATTTATTATCACTCTGCAGTTCAATAATAGGGAGTTCAGATTCTGGGATTCTGTCTTACTATCCTAAAAGCAGCTGTTAGTTCATCAGTGACTGTAGTACCTCTTCCTGGGTCTGTATCTGTTGCCATTGAAGGCAAAGACCAAACTCCTAAATAGATTTATGAATTCATTTCATATCATTCAGGATTGTTTAATCTTTTCCAAAACAAGAACCAGAGCTCCTAAGAAAAAGCAGACAGAAGAGGAGGAGGAGGAGAGCGATCTGTTAGAGTTTCAACATGTGCACACTGAAAAAAGATGGGGACTAAAAGCCTGAGCAACCCTGTGGGGAGAGGGAGGGCAGCCAGCTCTCCAGTGGAGCCCGTTTTATCAGTGTTCGTTTGCTAAATGGGCACTTAAGATGGAAGATGCCATACAGTTGAAGGGGCACTGTTACCTTGAGCCTGATCTTTTGTTTTTATTTTAATCTTAATGGGAATTATTAGAGCTGAGATAGCTAAGCCATGGCTTAGCTGCATGTGGCCTTTTCAACAGCTCCCTGCTCTTTTTGACATCTCTGATTGCCTGTTGTATTGATGAAGAATGTCACTAGTATTGACAGGGCTTTGAATGATAACACCCAGCTCAGTGGTCCTTCTTATGTTCTTCCACAAAGCGGGTGATGTGTTGCTGAAGGTCTTGGTAAAAAAGCTGTGCTCTGGATCCTGTGGTGTTGGCTAAAGTCCCTGTGTGGTCTGTTAGCTGTTGGTGTAGCACGAGCAGAAGTGAAGAAGAACTTGGAAGTCCCAAGTATTCCCTTCACATAAATTTTAAACAAATAAATGACTAGTGCCAAATTCATTGGCCAACAATTCAAAAATCACTTTTTGCCAGTCTGAAGCATCACCTGTGGTTAGCTTAGCACTTGCCTTTCAGGACATTTGGACAACTGCAGCTCAGTCGTGTTTTCACTGTTGCTCTAAAGCTGAATGCAGTGTTTCCATTCCCTGCCGTCAGCTGCTGTATGATGTTTGTTATTATACAGTGGCCGTCTATCATTTCAAGCTATTCAGCTGCACAATATCCATCTTACATTGAAAATTACTGCCAAGTATCCTGTTGTATCAGCCATATTTGCTTCTCGTAAGGATGTTACCTGTCTGATCCACTTATGTTCTGTAGTGAGCAACAGCAATTGCTGTTGACATCAGAGTGCTGTAAGTCACCTGTTTCTGAATTTTGAGGTGCATCCCAAGTTCCTCACCACAACATGATTCAAGTGGTGAGGGTAAGTTCACCCATTTGGAATGATTCAAAAGAAGCAAAAGGCACCTGCTATTACCCACACTTATTTGTGCCATTATACCTGCTCTTCAAACCACATCATGAATTATATGGTTAAAAAGGACATGTTCACAACAGAGAACAATATTTTCCATGTCACAGGGATAACACCCTCCACTTATATGTGGGTTTCCTTTTACAAGTCAAGAACTGTACAATGTGGCTAAATAGTTTTATGATTTCTTCACAGGTGGAGGAACGAAGGCATAGGACAGTAAATGACTTACTGTAGAGCATACAAAGGGTTGGTGGCTGTGCTGAAGTATTAAAGGCTCCTTTCTGAGCCCAGACTGGAGCATTTTCCCTGCTTACACACAGGGCTATTAATATTCTGTCACTGTGAGCTGCCTTTGTACTAGGACCTTACTCTGAGGATAAGCTTCTAATTAAATTGTTTACAGATGGGTGATTTGCTGGACTACCCACACAGTGTTTTAATAAAACTGGCTTTCCTGAGGGTGTAGGGTGTTATGGCAAAAGAGGTATTTCAGCTGCATTGATCAAGAGTGCCGAGAACATCACGGGGCTTTTAGGTTCATCGTAGGAAAATTTCCCCTGTGAATGCAGCAGGGGAAGTGCAGCAGCTCAGCCCGCGCTCACTCTTTCTGAATGACTGAGAGAAGCAACACCAGCTGCTCAAACGTTGCTCCTTGTAGTCTATATTGACACTTTTCAGAAAAACACTGTTTTCTTCATCTGAACATCTGGAAATCCATCGTGTGGATTTCCTGTGTGCTGTGATGGTGCCTTTTGAAAGTGTACCATGGCTATGGGATGTTGGTGGTTGTAGCAGACCAGTATTTCATGGGTGAATGTTCCTGAATAATGTTCATTTATTTGGTTATTTGTTGGAAGCTTCAGAGCAAAGTTTGTGAGACACCGCTTGGCACACAGGGCCAAATGTCTCTTACCTCCTTGGCTGGGAAGGATCTTGACAATAGACGTTTCTGGTAGCAAGGTGGAGCTCTGGGGTGCTTTGGAAGGAGTCACCTTAGAAAGGATGTGCTGGGGAGAAGGTAGCAGCCAGGATCAAACAACTGTTGTTTTTTTCCAGGCTATAAATAGAAGAGCAACAACAGTGGCTGCAGACAGGATCTCCTGTCACGCACTGGTACTGGGGAAGGTGTCTTCAGTTCATCCTCTTGCTTGGGAGCACAGTGCAATTCTGTTAGTCAGTATACCAGGCATAACTGTAAGAGCTTCCTTAGGGAGTCAAAAAGAGTGTTCGTTCACTCAGATGGCTGCATTACACTGAACTGTGTTGACTTTTGAACACAAAGAGTTGTGGGGCACAGAGGGATGGGGAGGAGGGTTGTGCTGACATTTAGTATAATCCTGCGGGCACCTGATGCTGTTTTCTCTGCACGCCGGTACTCCCCAGGTACGTGTACCCGCTGGGTGAAATTCTGTACCCATCTCCTTTTGGGGAGTGCTAGATTTATTGTAGCATTACATTTTGTCCTGCTTATTACCGCAGTACTTCTGACAGTCGTAAGCAAGAACCTGAGTTGCTGTGCGGGTTCACAGCATGGGAGAGGATACACTGATTTATCCCATGTGGTCACTAGGAAAAGCATTTTTATTGCTCTGTAATTTTCTCCAGGGAAGTTGCTAGAAGTTCAAATGCTTTTAAAAAGATGATTTACTTTTGCCAGATTTGTTGTTGTTGTTGTACTTAACTTGAATAAGAATTTGAAAACATTTGGTTTTCTTAATTTTGGTAAAAAAATTTAGTATGAAAAATTTCCCAACTGCCATCCACCACCACCATCTTCAACAAAGTGTCCATTAACCTGTTGACTCCTGCTTTCTAGTCAGTTTTAAATCCTTCTTGTACTGTTAAGATCCTGCCTTTATGCTTGATAATTTAAAAAAATCCAGGTTTCTGGCTAGTTCATTGCACAAAGTTTTAACTGATGCAAACCATTTACTCTTCAGCTAACATTTGTGTAAGCAAAACTAAATTGGACCACTGTGGTTAGCCTACAAGATGCAAAGTCATAGCTATTGGGCAGCAAATTCCTTCATTACTCTGACTTTTGTGTAGATAAAGTACTTCTGGTATATTCCCAACTATTTTTTTCAAGGTCATTTCTATTTCATGCATCCTACTGCTTAATTGGGCTACAGCTCTCCCTGTATGAATCTCTGTATGCTGTAACAGTATCTTTTGAAAGCATACCTCGGTTATACTTTTCAGAATAGTGAAATGGCTAGGTGCTGATAGGAGTGCTTTTTCAAGGTTTTTGAGGATGTTAAAAAAATCTGTCATTCGCCCTAGTGCTCTTTGCTGAAGTTTAACTGGGGCACTTGATGGAAGTGTGGAGGTAGCCCAAGAGCCTGGACTTGATTTACTTTTTCCATTTCAGAAGTGAGTGGGAATCAGTAGAGGAGAGCTTTCAGGCAATGTTGATAATTGGGAACCTGATGGAGAGATACTGCCATTTTTATGTGCCCTTATACAGTTAAAATGTGTCTCTCGTTAGTCTTAGCAGGATCCCCAACTCCCAGTAATGATTCCACGTAGCACCATGCAGTGCTTGCTGTCCCACTGGAGATCAAATACAGAATGTAAAGTTCAGCAGTGAGTTAAACTGGGTCTGGGAAGGCTGCTTGTTCCTCATCTATTTTTGTCATCTGCAGCGATGACCTCCTAAAGAGGTGGTGAGGTAGGAGGATTCAATACCCAAGGGGATCTTGCAGCATGTTTGGGAGAGAGTTCTTCACTGCTGCCTGTACAGGATGGTGAACCTGGCAGGTGGAAATATCAGCTTCTGGTCAGTACAGTCAGGAGGAACTAGAATACAGCCCAGGGTTTGATGCATAGCTACAATTTATACCTCATTTGGGTCACATGTACAGTAACACTGTGTGTATGCACAGAAATGCTACAGATTGCGTGGGCTACTGCACCTTTTCCCAACCATAGAAATACCTGCATAGCTATTAGCTCCTATAAATATTTATGTTGTTGGTTAAAACAAATCTGTTAAGAAAAACCTTCATTAAAATAGCCAGAGGTGGCAGGCTGTTGTGTTGTGCTTTTTCCAAAAAACTACTTAGAAAAATTCAAAGTTCTGAAGCCAAGACAGGGAACGTTAAGCGCCAAATGCTGAGGGAGAAGTAGCCCAGTGCACCTGTAGAATAGCATGTTTTAGTTCTCCTGCTTGTACTGACCAAGAGCTCTTATTTACACCTGCCTTGGAGTCTGTCAGTCTGTGCCACAGACAGAACACGCTGTCCACTGTGTTGAACAGCCTCGCTCTTGTTGTGTGCATATATTCATCCTGTGCTACTTCTCAATCCACAAACCACCTGATCTAACACCTCTTTCACATTCAGGTGCCCAGGCCGAGGTGTCTTCTGTCCCAAGGGAGGTGTAATGGTCTCCATTACAGTCAGAATTGTCGACCCTTCTAGGAATCCCTGTGTCTTTCAATAAAAGCAGTTAACTTTGGGAAAGCTGTGGAGTGGCAGCAGGAGTTTTCCATTTG
>NW_010532533.1:2609-5663 GCF_000687285.1 Phaethon lepturus | reverse complement strand
GGAAAAGAATGGCAGGAAGGGAAAAACACAGCTAGTGTGAGTTTGTATATCCTAGCCTCTAATTTCTTGCTTTTTCTAAGTTTGACTTTTTTATAGTTTGGTACTCAGAGAGCACACATGATCATAGAATCATAGGATAGTTTGGGTTGGAAGGGACCTTTAAAGGCCATCTAGTCCAGCTCCCTTGCAATGAGCAGGGACATCTTCAAGTAGATCAGGTTGCTCAGAGCCCCGTCCAGCCTGACCTGGAATATTTCCAGGGATGTGGCATCTACCACCTCTTTGGGCAACCTGGGCCAGGGTTTCCCCATCCTCATTGTGAAAAATTTCTTCCTTAGATCTAGTCTGAATCTGTCCTCTTTTAGTTTAAAACTGTTAACCTTTGTCCTGTTGCAACAGGCCCTGCTAAAAAGTCTGTCCCCATCGTTCTCATAAGCCCCCTTAAGTACTGGAAGGCTGCAATAAGGTCTCCCCAGAGCCAGATTTCACATCATCCTACCCCATCCTTCAGCCGTCCCTTCTGTGCAGCTTATGCTGTGCTTGACTTGCCAGCCTCCTGTTTGGATGCAGTGCACTAAAAGGAGACTGTATTTGGTAACCAAACCTAGCCCAGATTTCCACAGGACCTTAAGAGTAAAGCAGAGGTATTTATGAAAGCCGCCTAGTGTATCTGAATGTTTTACAACAGATGTATTGCTTGCAAAATGTTTCTGCTGTCTTTCACCTACTTCTTTTCTCCTCTAACCAGCAGTACCCTGGCCTCCTACATGATGATCGTAGAGTTTAATTTCATAATTAATAGAAATACACCACGTAGCAGTGTTTGGACATCACTGCAACACAGTGTTTACCCAGTTGGCCGCCTGCTCGTTGGTAGATAGGTGTTAGCATCCCTGTGACTCTGTGAATTAAAATAAACTACCAGCCAGCACTTGTTCGTTAGTTATGGAAAGGCAATTAAGGTACTAATTGGGAAGGGGGTGCATAAATTTGACTGGCGTGAGTAGGAAATGCCTGAGGAAGCTGACAATCCATCTCTACAATGTTGTTCCTCAGAAAATCTAATTAGAGATAGCAACTGGGTTCTTTTAATTTTCTTCCATGTGCACTCCAAGCAACATGAAACCAATTAACTTTCTTATTGCATCAATACATTACTTCATGTACAGAAGGAAGTGATAAAAGACATTTCTATTTGAATTCTTGCCTTTTGGCCTTTAATAGAAAATCAGATAGTTGCAGTTTATTAGACTATTAGAGAGTATACAGGAACGCAAATTTTTATCTTTTTTCTACAAGCAAGGAAATCCTAGACCTTTCTACTTCTAGAAACTTCTCTGAACAGTGGTTGTGATTTCTCACCAATTTTCGAAAACCTGATAAGGTGCACATTAATTAAGTTTAGATGAAGGAAACTTCTTTGCAGTTAATCTCTGAAGTCCAACTGCTATTCTGTAAACATAAAGCTCTCCTTGGCTAGGAGTAGGTATTTAACCGGGATTTTGTTCTGAGGCAAGGAAACATGCAAGCTTGTGTCTGAGCACTGTGCACGTTCATACAGAGATAAGCTTTAGCTAAAAGTAAGTGTTTTGATACAGTGTGGGATAATTAATAGATGTAGCTTTTCCCTTCCTGGCTTTTTTCTCTTTAGGTAGGACTTACTTCTCAGGGAAAGTTATACAAAGCTGTAAGCTAAAGTCTTACAGTGATTCTAATTAATTGGTCAGGTGTTGCCCTAATGAAGAGAAATACTGAATTGAGTCTGGTGGGGGATTGGGAGGAAGCAGACAGATCTGTCTCAAGACACCTGTTTTACTCTAAGCCTACTTCCATTTACTTTCTTTATCAGTTCTTCCTTCGTGGTTCATAAATCAAGAAGAGCAAACATGGTAACAAGAGAAAGTGTCTGTATTTGGGGACACTCAGTGAAGGGTGAAAATTGGCAGACTGAAGTACCTGGCACTGTCTAGGTGTAGATTTGCGGTGTTACAGACCCCCAACCATTCCCATCATGGCATCCCGTGGTGCTACCTGTGCTCCATGATGCAGAAGAAGGAAGAGGCTGTCTGGCCCTCCCCAGTCTTTATCACAGCTCTACCCACACAGCTCTATCCAGCTCTGATAGTCCCAGCTTGCTGTTCAGACATCACCCCCAGACACATGCAGTTGACTGATAAACCAGTTTCTCTATTGCTTAGTAAAGCAATACAGGGAACCTGAACTTTATTTTCCTCGTAAACTGTGTTGAGGTCCTTGGCAGAGGTTTAAAGCAGAACATGAATCCTCATTATTTGTAGCAGCATGGTCCAACCTTTGCATGTGCTAGATTTGGGGAATGCAACCCCATCCCCATGATCTCTCTTTCCAGGGATGTAACCTTCTTTGCCCTCTGGAAAATCAACCATCTTCATCTTCTCTCCCACCTCCCTTGCCCCTCCAGCAGCCATTGCAACCATTCTTTGGTACCTATCTCGTACCTGAGGATGGGGAAAGAGGGACAGGGTGGGATGGTTGCTGCTACCTAACACATAGTGCAGGGATGTTGCTGCTGGGCACATGGGTGTTTAAGGAGAGACAGTAACTAAGGCCCATGTTGAGTCTGTGCAGGCTCACGAAGGGGTGGCGGGGCAGTGAAGCTGCTTTAAGACCTGCACCCGTCTCTGCTGGGGATGAGGCAGCAGGTGAGTCTGGATCAGGAATCAACCCTGAATGTGTCAGCATTCAGAGGGATTTTGAATAGGTGGAATCAACCTTTTGGGGAATGCAAATGACATTAGTTAGCACGGCTGCAGTGTAGGCACCACCCTCACTAGATTCCCAGGAGTCTTATTTTGCTGGAGAAGTACTTGTCCCTTTCTCCTGGCCAGTAAGCAGCTGTGCATCACACAGTCTGTTTCCAGTGTTGGTTACTGGGGGAATGCTGAATCTCCACATTTGCTTTTTAAAAATGGGAACCATCCTTTGACTAGTGCTGCCAGATACATTTGAAGAGGTCCTGCCTCACCTCCATAAAACGACTGTGTTTCAGAGGTAATGGAAGAATTTCTGCTTGGC
>NW_010532533.1:0-2578 GCF_000687285.1 Phaethon lepturus | reverse complement strand
GCGGAGAAAACATTGGCTGCATTACACAGATTGACATAACAATATTGAGAGCAGTCATTTTTTTTTTTTGGTAAAATGCTGAGAGAGTTACAAGAAGTGGCAAAAACTCTTTTAAGCCAGATTGGATTTAACGTTAAGGAAATAACCTCAGAAGTGACGTCTCAGGAAGCCAAACTTAATGGTTTACTTGTTCATATTTATTGCTGTTCTCTAACCTGTGGGGTAATGAGAAGTAACTTTCATACTGCATGTACACTGTGATGCAATACTTCTGTAAAGTATGACTTGCGTATGCAGTGTCGCTCTATGGTGCAAGAAATATTGCAAACACTATTTGATTAGCTAGAGGGAGCTCTGTGTCTAAGATATACGCTGTTTCAGCCCTGCTTTTTCTCATCATTAAACTGTAATTTTAATATCACCAACCTGTCAGAACTATTGTTTTCCAAACTCATTTTAGAATGGTAATTAAAGATTTGGAATGGCTTTTCTGTTTTTTGCTGAGTTTGTGTGCCTGTCTGATCTCCAGAAAAAAGTTTGGTCACCCTGATAGGGGAATTTTTCAGCTTGCCTTGTGATGAATTCCTGCTACAGTGGAAGGGCAAATAACTCAATATCTGTTTAACAAAAATTTTCCTTTTTAACATCTGAAGTTGGTAGAGCTGTATGTAATTGGCGTTTTCCAGTGACAAGCACGTTTGCTCATGAGATGCTGATGTGCTCATCTGCTTGCTCCTTAACAGCCTAATCCAAAGCTCTTTGCTGTTTGTGGGATGACACTCACTGACTTCAACAGTTATTTCCCAATTATTTCCCTCTGAAGAGTTATGGCTTCATATAGGAAGGTTTCTGTATCTGTTTTCTTTAAAAGTTTGTGAAGACTCTGTAGGTTTTCTCTTATAACAGCTTCTCCCTCCTCTCACATTTGTATTTGGTAAAAAGATTTCGGTGCTTTCTCAGTCTTGAATTAGCACTTCTCCATGTTCAGATCATCTTGCGGCTCTTAATGAAATAATCCCTACAACATCACATGAGCCCAGCAGTGCTGGTGTTCCCAGTTTACAGGTGGAAGAACTGAGGTGCAGCAAGAGCCAACAGCATACATCGAGCCACGCAGGATTTCTGTGGCAAAGCCACTGAGCCCCCAAACCTTCCTTTTTCCTGCCTTTACTGTGTGGCTTGGATTACAGTGCTTGCAGGCTTTTAGATGTGTGCACGTGTGTCAAGGGTGCAACTTGTGACCCTTTTCCTTTCTGTTTTATTTCTGAGTATCAGCACCTCCATGAAATTCAATGTAGAGAGACAAAATAAACAGCCTGACTGCGCCATACCTCAAAATCCAGTTTGTTGAACTAGAGCAATAGTTAGATGTCTCAGATGTGTGTGATGGATTCATACCTGTACATCTTTTACAGCAAGCTGGTAACTTGATCCAAAAATGTAATGTCTTAAAACTGGACTATTGGCATTTGTTAATTCAAGGCTGCAGGATACATTTTTGCGTGTGGAGATAATGGGTATGAAGTCTAAAAGACTCCTGCACAAAAGCAGCACTAAAATCAAGTGGAGCATGGAGTACTTTTCAGTGCAGATGAAATCAATGATGCTTTAAGCTCCAGCTGCCACATGTGATGACCCAGGCAGGTCTGTCTGTGCAGGGAGCCAGTGATGCTGGGAGGACTTTCATAGGCAGAGAGTTAGGTCAAGTACCTGATTTCACGGAGGGTCAGGAACAACTGGCTGTGTAAATCCACCATTGCCAGGAGCCTTCTTTCTCAGTGACCAATTTGTTCTGGGCATGATAAAATATAGTTTCCATGTTTCCATTTCAAAATGAATATGTTCAGGCTGAAAAATATGTTTAGTTTAAACACAGAAAATTTCAAATAATTTAAAAATAACAGAATAAAATACTTTGGAGCCATCATTTTTCCTCCTCAAAGTGATTCAAATAAACTCATACAGAATTTTAGTCCCCTAAACAGAGATTTCTGTTGTTAAGAAGGGAATTGTCTGGAAAATTTTGCCCAGCTCCAGGCTTCAGCCTCTGCCCAGCATTACACAGTACAGTTGCACACTGGCTGAGAATCACAGCGTCATAGAATCGTTTAGGTTGGAAAAGACTTTTAAGGTCATCGAGTCCAACTGTTAACTTAGCACTGCCAAGTCCACGACTAAACCATGTCCCTAAGCACCACATCTGCATGTTTTTTAAATCCCTCCAGGGATGGTGACTCACCCTTTTCCCTGGGCAGCCTGTTCCAATGCTTGACAACTCTTTCAGTGAAGAAATTTTTCCTAATATCTAATCTAAACCTCCCCTGGCGCAACGTGATGCCATTTCCTCTTGTCCTGTCTGCTTGTTACTTGGGAGAAGAGACTGACACCCACCTCACTACAACCTCCTGTCAGGTAGTTGTAGAGAGCGATAAGGTCTCCCCTCAGCCTCCTTTTCTCCAGGCTAAACAACCGCAGTTCCCTCAGCCGCTCCTCATAAGACTTGTGCTCCAGACCCCTCACCGGCTTCGTTGCCCTTTGGACACACTTCAGCACCTCAACAACCTTCTTGTAGTGAGGG